>NC_133960.1:7500-290957 GCF_031877795.1 Strix aluco | reverse complement strand
TCAGATTTGCCCCCATCCCCTCCTGTCCCCAGGAGTGACACCCAGATGTGCCCCCGTCCCCTCCTGTCCCCAAGGGTGACACCCAGATGTGCCCCTGTCCCCATGGGTGACACCCAGATGTGCCCCTGTCCCCTCCTGTCCCCCTGGGTGACACCCAGATGTGCCCCCATCCCTCCTGTCCCCAGGAGTGACACCCAGGTGTGCCCCCATCCCCTCCTGTCCCCCTGGGTGACACCCAGCTGTGCCCCTGTCCCCTCCTGTCCCCGAGGGTGACACCCAGCCGTGTCTCCAGCCCCTCCCAGCCCCCCCGCCCCCTCCTGTCCCCATGGCCCCCCCCCATAGCCCCACATGTCCCCAGGTCGCCCTCCCAGATCCCCGGGGGGTGTCCCCTGGTTGGGACCCCCCACCCCATCCCCTCCTGCCCCCCGTCCCGGGTGGCAGCGTGTGTGTCCCCCCCCCCAGGGCCTGACCAACGCGCGGGCGGCTGAGATCCTGGTGCAGGACGGCCCAATGCGCTGACCCCCCCCCCCACCACCCCCGAGTGGGTCAAGTTCTGCCGGCAGCTCTTCGGGGGCTTCTCCATCCTGCTCTGGATCGGCGCCATCCTCTGCTTCCTGGCCTACGGCATCCAGGCCGCCATGGAGGACGAGCCGGCCAACGACAACGTGAGGGGGGGGCACGGCGCGGGGGGGGGGGGGCAGGGACACGGGCACGGCGCGGGGCACGAGCGGCGGGGGGGACACGGGCACCCCGAGGGGCACACGCAGCCCGGGGGGGCACAGACGTCGCTGGGGATGGGCGTGGGGGGGATTTGGGCATTGGGGGGTGCGCGAGCGTTGGGGGGGGTGCACAGGCATTGCAGGAGCACGGGGACCCTTGGGGGGGGGGGGGTACAAGCACCCGGGGGGGGCAGAGGCACCGTGGGCGCTCAGGGGTGACACGGGCACGTGCCCCCCGCCACCACGTGCCAGCTCTTGGGGGGTGTGTGGATGGGGGGGGGGCACGTGGAGGGTCCCTCCCTGCCCCCCCGGGGTGCTGAGGTGCCGCCTGGGCCCCAGCTGTACCTGGGGGTGGTCCTGGCCGCCGTCGTCATCGTCACCGGCTGCTTCTCCTACTACCAAGAGGCCAAAAGCTCCAAGATCATGGACTCCTTCAAGAACATGGTGCCCCAGGTAGGGGGGGGCAGCCGGGGGGTCCCGGGGCAGGTGGGGGTGCCCGGACATCCCTCAGGGTGCCCTGTGCCCCCCCCCCAGCAAGCGCTGGTGATCCGCGAGGGCGAGAAGATCCAGATCAACGCGGAGAACGTGGTGGTGGGCGACCTGGTGGAGGTGAAGGGGGGGGACCGCGTGCCCGCCGACATGCGCATCATCTCCTCCCACGGCTGCAAGGTGAGGGGGCACTCCTGGGCGCGGGGGCGGGGGGGGGGGCTGGCCCCAGCCCGCCGTGACCCCCCCGTGTCCCAGGTGGACAACTCGTCGCTGACGGGGGAGTCGGAGCCGCAGACGCGCTCGCCCGAGTTCACCCACGAGAACCCGCTGGAGACCCGCAACATCTGCTTCTTCTCCACCAACTGCGTGGAAGGTGGGTGCCCGGGGGGGGGTCCCTGCCTGCTCCGGGGGGGGGCCCCGGGGCTGCGTCACCCCCACACACACCTCCCCGTCCTGCCAGGCACCGCGCGCGGCATCGTCATCTCGACGGGCGACCGGACGGTGATGGGGCGCATCGCCTCGCTGGCCTCGGGGCTGGAGGTGGGGCGCACGCCCATCGCCATGGAGATCGAGCACTTCATCCGCCTCATCACTGGCGTCGCCGTCTTCCTCGGCCTCTCCTTCTTCATCCTCTCCCTCATCCTGGGCTACACCTGGCTGGAGGCCGTCATTTTCCTCATCGGCATCATCGTGGCCAATGTCCCCGAGGGGCTGCTGGCCACCGTCACCGTAAGGGCCACCGGGGGGAGCAGAGCGGAGGGATGGGGGGGGCACTGGTTCTGCTGGGCTGGCGCTGGTGCACCCAGCAATGCCCGGTGCCTGCCAACACCCGTGGGTGCCCTCAGAGTCCCGTGGGTCCCCTCAGAGCCCCATGGGTGCCCTCATAGCCCCCCCTTGGAGTCCTGTGGGTGCCCTCGGAGCCCCGTGGGTGCCCTCAGAGCCCTGTGGGTACTCTCAGAGCCCCCCCTCGGAGCCCGGTGGGCGCCCGCTGAGCCCCGCGGTGCCCCCCAGGTGTGCCTGACGCTGACGGCCAAGCGCATGGCGCGGAAGAACTGCCTGGTGAAGAACCTGGAGGCGGTGGAGACGCTGGGCTCCACCTCCACCATCTGCTCCGACAAGACGGGGACCCTCACCCAGAACCGCATGACCGTGGCCCACATGTGGTTCGACAACCAGATCCACGAGGCCGACACCACCGAGGACCAGTCGGGTGGGTGGCTGGCACCCTGACCCCCCCACACCCCTCAGCACCCTGACCCCCGCTGAGCACCCCAACCCCAGGATCTCCCCTTTCCCTGCCCTTGCACCCAGATGTCGCTCCCTGGACACCCCATTCCCTGGGGAACCCCCTTCCCTGGGTCCTCAGGGCACCCCAGGGGCACCTCTGGGAGTGTCCCCAGAGACGCCGGGGGGCCCCGACACAGCTGACGGGGCCGCCTGTCCCCCAGGTGCCACCTTTGACAAGCGCTCGCCCACCTGGGCGGCGCTGGCACGCATCGCCGGGCTCTGCAACCGCGCCGTCTTCAAGCCGGGCCAGGAGAACATCTCCATTTCCAAGGTAGGGGGGTGACGACCCCCACTAGAACCCCCCGAGTCCTGCTGAGAGCCGGGGCGGTGCCTGTGCCCCCCCCCCGGGTGCCCCCCTGAGCACCCCTCCCTGCCGCAGCGAGACACGGCGGGCGACGCCTCGGAGTCGGCGCTGCTGAAGTGCATCCAGCTCTCCTGCGGCTCCGTCAAGAAGATGCGGGACAAGAACCCCAAAGTCAGCGAGATCCCCTTCAACTCCACCAACAAGTACCAGGTCTGCCGGGCCGGCGGCGGGGGGCGGCGGGGGGGGGGCCGGTGGGTGCCGCCGGTGCCAGCGTCCCCGCTGTGCCCGCAGCTCTCCATCCACGAGCGCGAGGAAGACCCCCAGGGGTACCTGCTGGTGATGAAGGGGGCCCCCGAGCGCATCCTGGACCGCTGCTCCCGCATCCTGCTGCAGGGCCAGGAGGTGCCGCTGGACCAGGAGATGCGGGAGGCGTTCCAGAACGCCTACCTGGAGCTGGGGGGGCTGGGGGAGAGGGTCCTGGGTACGTACCGGGGCGCGGGGGGTGGGGGGTGGGGACATGGGGGCACGGGGTGGGGGGATGGGGGATGGGGGACACGGGACAGGGGGATGTGGGGGGTACGGGGGATGTGGGGCAGGGGGATGTGAAGGGTATGGGGGGCACGGGGGGGGCACAAGGGACGGGGCAAAGGACATGGGGGCGAAGGGACAGGGGGATGCGGAGGATGTAGGGACATGGAGGATGTGGCAGGGGCGTGGGGTGGTAGAATTTGGGGACACGGGATGGGGGGGCAGGGGAATGTGGTGTGTGGAGAACACGGGGCGTGGGACTGTGGGGACACGGGGGACACGGGGGACACGGGGACGGGGAGGTGCGGGGGGCACTGGTGATGTGGGGCACAGTCATGGGGGGGACGTGGGGGCAAAGGGGGCACCGGGGGGGCTGTGGCGGGGACGAGGAGTGCCGGGCGAGGGAAGGGGGTGTCTGGGGGTGCCCATGGGCGCCTGCACCCCGTCACCCGCCGGCGCCCGCCAGGTTTCTGCCACCTCTACCTGCCCCCGGACAAGTTCCCCCCGCGGGTTCAGGTTCGACGCCGACGAGGTCAACTTCCCCACCAGCGACCTCTGCTTCGTGGGGCTCATGTCCATGATCGACCCCCCCCCGCGCCGCCGTCCCCGACGCCGTCGGCAAGTGCCGCAGCGCCGGCATCAAGGTGGGACCCCCCCCCGCGCACCCCCTGACCCCCCCCCAGCTCCCCCCAAGCAGGCGTCACCCCCTCTGTGCGTGTGTCCCCCCCTAAGGTGATCATGGTGACCGGGGACCACCCCATCACGGCCAAGGCCATTGCCAAGGGCGTGGGCATCATCTCGGAGGGCAACGAGACGGTGGAGGACATCGCCGCCCGCCTCAACATCCCCGTCAGCCAGGTCAACCCACGGTAGGTGCCGGGGCGGGGGGCGCGGGGGGGGCGGCGGCCCCCGCTGAGGCTGCCCTGCGCAGGGAGGCCAAGGCCTGCGTGGTGCACGGCTCCGACCTGAAGGACATGAGCGCGGAGCAGCTGGACGAGATCCTCAAGAACCACACCGAGATCGTCTTCGCCCGCACCTCGCCCCAGCAGAAGCTCATCATCGTCGAGGGCTGCCAGCGCCAGGTGCCCCCGCCCCTGTCCCCTGCTGCCCCCTGCCCCTCGCTGTCCCCATCCCTCTCCCTCTGCCCCTTAATGTGCCCATCCCCACACACCATGATGCCACCTTCTCTGTGCCCCTTGATGTCCCCTCCCTGTGCCCCTTGATGTCCCCATCCCCCTGCACCATGGTGCCACCATCTCCGTGCCCCACCTCGTCCCCTCCCTGTGCCCCTTGATGTCCCTGTGCCCCCTGATGTCCCCCTCCCCGTGCCCACGGTGCCCCTTTCCCCCTCCCCCGAGGTGCGCTGCCCTTCCCGTGCCCCACAACGTCCCCGTCCCTGTCCCCGTGCCCCGCCCATGTCCCCCCCGGTGCCTGACCCCCGCCGTGTCCCCAGGGCGCCATCGTGGCGGTGACGGGGGACGGGGTGAACGACTCCCCGGCGCTGAAGAAGGCCGACATCGGCATCGCCATGGGCATCGCCGGCTCCGACGTCTCCAAGCAGGCGGCCGACATGATCCTCCTCGACGACAACTTCGCCTCCATCGTCACCGGCGTGGAGGAAGGTCGGGGACGGGCCAGCGGGGACCCTGGGGAGGGACCTGGGGGGGCCCCCGGTGATGCCCGTCCCCCTCCCCGCAGGCCGCCTGATCTTTGACAACCTGAAGAAGTCCATCGCCTACACCCTGACCAGCAACATCCCCGAGATCACGCCCTTCCTCCTCTTCATCATCGCCAACATCCCCCTGCCCCTGGGCACCGTCACCATCCTCTGCATCGACCTGGGCACCGACATGGTGAGGACGGGGGGGGGGACGGGGGGTGCGGGGGGTGGACAGGGGGTGACAGATGCCCCCCCCCCAGGTCCCCGCCATCTCGCTGGCCTACGAGGCGGCCGAGAGCGACATCATGAAGCGGCAGCCGCGGAACCCCCGGACCGACAAGCTGGTGAACGAGCGGCTGATCAGCATGGCTTACGGGCAGATCGGTGAGGGGGGGCGGCGGGGGCGGCCGGGGGACACCCCCCAGCTGGCGTCAGGCACAGTGTGACCCCCGGGCCCCCGATAGTGACCCCACGGCACCCGCTCGAGGTATCAAGGGGTACCCCAGGACCCGCCGGTGATGCCAAGTGACACCCCCCCCAGCTGGCATCTGCAGCCCCGGCTGACCCCAGGGCACCCACTGGTGACAGTGGAGCCCCCACCAGTGACCCCCCCGCCCCGCGGCTCTTGGGGTGCCACTCCTGGGGTGCCCGTCCCTGAGCCCGGGGGTGCTGATCCCTTCTCCGGGGTGCCCGTCCCTGCTCTGGGGGTGCCTGTGTGCCGATCCTGGGGTGCTGAGCCCCAATCCTGGGGTGCTGATCCCTGATCCCGGGGTGTCTGTCCCCAATCCCGGGGTGCCGCGTCCTGCAGGGATGATCCAGGCGCTGGGCGGGTTCTTCACCTACTTCGTGATCCTGGCGGAGAACGGGTTCCTGCCCGGGACGCTGGTGGGGATCCGCCTGGCCTGGGACGACCGATCCACCAACGACCTGGAGGACTCCTACGGCCAGGAGTGGGTGAGTGGGGCCTCGCACGCCCTTGCACGCCCCTTGCACACCCCTCACACACCCTCGCACACCCCTCACACGCACCTCGCGCACCCCTTGCACGCCCCTCGTGCGCCCTCACACCCCCTCGCACCCGCTTGTGCGCCCGCCTCGGCACAGCTCTGCTCCGCGTGTGCTTACACACCCATGCACGTGCGTGTGCAAACCCCCCCCCCCCCCCCCCGTGCTCACACACAGGCTTTGCACGAGCGCGCGGGCACACGCGGGCGTCGGTGAGTTCACGGGTGCTCCCGTGCGGTGGTGGGAGCGCACGAAGCGGGGCCGGGGGGGGTGTGTGGGGGTGTGGGTGTGTGTGGGTGTGTGTGCACACGCGCGTGCGCTGAGCCGTGCCCCCCCCAGACCTACGAGCAGCGGAAGGTGGTGGAGTTCACGTGCCACACCGCGTTCTTCGCCAGCATCGTGGTGGTGCAATGGGCCGACCTCATCATCTGCAAGACCCGGCGCAACTCCGTCTTCCAGCAGGGCATGAAGTGGGTCCCCCCCAGCCCCGTGGGTGCCCCCCCAGCACCTGTGGGTGCCCCCCCCCAGCCCCGTGGGTGCCCCCCACCCCCTTGCCTTGCACCCCCGCCGCTCTCCCGCAGGAACAAGATCCTGATCTTCGGGCTGCTGGAGGAGACGGCGCTGGCGGCTTTCCTCTCCTACTGCCCCGGCATGGGGGTGGCGCTGCGCATGTACCCCCCTCAAGTGAGTCGGGGGGGGGCGCGCCCCGGCCCTCCACCCCCCCACCCATGGGTGCCCCCCTGCTAATTCTACCCCCCCCCCCCAGGGTTACCTGGTGGTTCTGCGCCTTCCCCTACAGCCTCCTCATCTTCGCCTACGACGAGGTGCGGAAGCTCATCCTGCGCCGCTACCCCGGCGGTGAGTGTGGGCCCCCCCCTCCCAAAACCTGCCCCCCGGGGGTGTTTTCCCCCCCCCAGGGTGGGCATCGCGCTCCCCCCATTTGGGGTACAACCCCCCCAAGCCCCCCACTGTGTGCTCTGCCCCCCAGACCCCCCTTTTTGAACATCCCACAGTCATCACTGCCCCCCCCAAGTGACCCCTGCCCCCCCCCACGGGCACAGCCCCTTGAGCCCCCCCCATCTTGCTCCCCTGTCCCCCCCCAAAGCAGATGTTGTCCCCCAAAACCACCCTCGGGGCTGGCACCTGCACCCAAAGGAGTGGGGGGGGGGTGGGGGGGAGGGGGGTGTGTTTTTGGGGATACCCAGGGGGGTGGGGGGGGACACCCAAGGAAGTCGGGGGGGGCACCCAAGAGGCATGGGGAGCCCCCAAGGGGGGGGTTAGGGGGGACCCAGGGGAGTGGGAGGCCCCATGGGAAAAGGGGGTACCTGGGAGGAGGTGGGGGGCACCCAAGGGGTGGGGGGGGGACACCCCCAGGGGGTGGGGGCACCCCCATCTGCCCCCCCCCTAACGCCTGCGCCCTTGCAGGCTGGGTGGAGAGGAGACCTACTACTAAGTGCCTGTGTGGGCCCCCCCGGCCCCCCCCGGTCCCCCCCCCCAACCCTTGCACCCCCGTACTAACCCCGGGGGGACCCAGGAGTGCGGGGGGGGCACCCTCTGCTCCCCCCATGGGGCACCCAGACACCCCCCCCCCCCCCCTTTCAGAGCAATAAAACAGTTTAACCCCTTCGTGCCCTCGTCTGTGCTGGGGGGGGGGCATGAAGGGGGGGGATCAATAACCCACTGCCCCCCACCAGCCCCCCCCGGGCGCCCCTTTTCCCTGCCTGGGTCCCCGTCCCGCGATGGGGGGGGCTGGGGGTGCCCTGGCCGTGCTGAGTCAGCAGCGCGGGGCTCGGGGGGGGGGCTCGGGGGGGGGCGCAGGGTCCGGCCCCGCTCGGGTTTCGCCAACGAGGTTTTGGTGTCACCCGGGGTTAAAAATAATGAGGGTCCGAGTCCGGGTCACCCGAAACCGGGGGGGGGGGATGAGGCGGGGCGGGGACCCGTGTGTGGGGGGTCCCGGGGTCCCATGGCCTTGTCTTGGGGGGAGAAGCCCCGTCCCCATCCCCGGGGGTGTCCAGGGGGGGTCTGACCCCCCCCCAGCCCGGGGGGTTCCGCTTCTCAGCCGTCACCGGGTCCGAGGGGGACAGAGGTGACAAAGTCCCGCGTGTCCCGTTCCCCCCCCAGTGGAGCCGGTGGCCGCGGGGGTGGGGGGTCCCCATCGGCCCCAGCCCAGAGCTGGGTCCCCCCAGTGTCGGGGGGGGGGTGGGATGGGGGTACCCGCCCCCCCCCCGATGCCCCCAGGGCCAGCTCCGCTCTGTCCCTGTTCCCGACTGGGGACCCCGAGGCTGGAGGGGGGGGAGCGGCCACCCGGGGGTCCCCAGCACCCACTGGGGACCGGTCCCCCCGTCCCCGCGGTGTCCCTGGGCCGCGGCGCTGGTGACCCCCAGGCTCGGCTCCTTATTTTTAGACCCCGGCCCGCCCCCCCCCCCCCCCCCCCCCCCCCGCGGCTCCTCTTTCCTTCCTTAATCTGGAGCTGGAGCGGGCGGGAGGGGGCGGGGCTGAGCCGGACCCTGCCCCCCCCCCGGGCCCTGAACCCCCCCAGGAGGGAGGAAAGGGGGTGCGGGGGGGGGTCAGGGTGCCACTGCCCCCCCCCTTTGTGCCTTTGCACTTTGGGGATGGGACGGGGCCGTGTCTGTGTGTCCCCAGCTGTGTCCGTCTGTCCCCTCCTGGCAGGGCTGGAAGGGGCCGTGTCTGTCCGTGTGTCCCCCCCGGGGGCCGTGTCTGTCCGTGTGTCCCCCCCCCCGGGCCGTGTCTGTCCGTGTGTCCCCCCCGGGGCGTGTCTGTCCGTGTGTCCCCCCCCAGGGCCGTGTCTGTCCATGTGTCCCCCCCCCCCGGGCCGTGTCTGTCCGTGTGTCCCCCCCCCGGGGCCGTGTCTGTCCGTGTGTCCCCCCCAGGCCAGGCAGGGGCTGTGTGTCTGTCCCCTGCGCTGGGGCTGTTGGTCCCATCTGGGCTGTGTCTGTCTGTCCATCCTGGGACGCGTCTGTCTGTCCCCCTCGGGCTGTTGTCTGTCCCAGGAGCTGTCTGTCTGTCCCGGGGGCTGTCTGTCCATCCCTGCTTGTCCGTGAGTCCCATCCCCATCTGTCCGTCTGTCCATCCCTGTCTGTCCGGGCCCATCCCTGTCCGTGTGTCCGTCCCCATCCGTGGGGGCTCTGGGGGTGGGTGCTGGCGCTGCTGGTTCTGGGGACCGGCCCCCCCCATACACCTGCCCCGGCCACAGGTTGCCATGGGAGGTGGTTGCCATGGGTACAGGTTGCCATGGGAGGTGGTTGCCATGGGAGGTGGTTGCCATGGGTACAGGTTGCCATGGGAGGTGGTTGCCATGGGGAGGTGGTTGCCATGGGTACAGGTTGCCAGGGGAGGTGGTTGTCATGGGGACAGGTTGCCATGGGGAGGGTGGTTGTCATGGGGAGGTGGTTGCCATGGGGACAGGTTGCCAGGGGAGGTGGTTGTCATGGGGACAGGTTGCCATGGGGAGGTGGTTGCCATGGGGACAGGTTGCTGGGGAGGTGGTTGCCATGGGGAGGCGGTTGCCATGGGGACAGGTTGCCATGGGGACAGGTTGCCGGGGAGGTGACTGCCAGGGCAGCCGCAGCCTCGGGGATGGGGATTCCCGGGGCCGGGACCCCCCCGGTGCTCAGTGAGGCCCGAGCCCCTCCACCCCCTGCCCCCCCCCCCAGCGCTTTGCCCCTGGGGCGCCCGGGGGTCCCGCGGGGGGGGCAGGGCAGGGTTAAGGCCCGGGCGCTGCCGGGATGTTCCAAAGCCTTAATCCCCCCCCCGGATCAACCCCGCCCCCCCCCGCCGCGGCCTCAATTCCGCGGGAGATGGGGGGACCCTCCGCGCCCCCCCCCCCCCCCCGCGGTGCCAGCGCTGTCGGGGGGCTCAGCCCCGGCCCTGTGCCCCCCCCCCCCCCCAAGCCAGCCCAGCGGTCCTGCCCCCCTCCCACTGAGCAGCCCCCCCACCAGCACAGCAGAGCCGGGGGGGGGCAGCTCAGGGGTGGGTTTTGGGGTGCCCCTCACCCCCCCCATCTCACGGGGCCACTCAAACCCGAGAGCACGTGGGGGGGGGGGGGAGGGATGGGGGGTCCTGCCTCCATCACTTTGACCCCCCCGGGAGCCCCCCACCCCCCCCACTGGTGGCACCAGCTCGTGTCCCCCCCCCCCAGGAGGATGACACGGGCGGGATCCACATTGTGGCCTTTGCAGAGGAGGATGATCAGGGTGAGGGGGGGTCCGGGGGCTCAGGGGGGGTCCTGGGGGGGGTTCTGGAGCCCCTCACCCCTTCCCCCCCCCCCCTTCCCCCCCAGTTCCTGGGGATCCTGAGGGATCCTGTCCTGTCCCCACGGGTGCCCCCCCCGGCCTGGGTGTCCCCCGATGTGGCTTTTTCCTGACGGGGGTCCCCGTGGGGTGGCGGGGGTGGGAGGAGCCACCCAGCCAGGCCCCGCCCACTCGGCCCCGCCCCGTTAAGTCCCGCCCCCCCCCCCCCCGCGCCCCGCCGCCTCAGAGCGGCAGCACCGAGACACCGAGCGGCCCGCACCGGCACCGCCACCGCCACCGGCACCGCCCCAGCCGGCCGGTAAGTGCGGGGCGACGCGGGAAAGGGCCCCCCCCCCCCATCCCCACCCCCTCCCCAAACCTCCCCGGGACCGGGATCGGGAACCGGGACCGGGTGGAGGCGGCGGCCGCCGCCTCCACCCGGTCCCGGTTCCCGATCCCGGTCCCGTCAGCCGGGCGGGGGGGGCGCGGTAGTTGACCCCCCCCCTCCCCGCTAGTAGCCCCCCCCAACTCGATAAAAAGCACTGCCCCCCCCCCCCCCCGTGATGCCCCGCCCGTGCCCAGGAAGGGGTTAACGACCCCGGTGTTCCCGGGGGGTGCCAGGACCCCCCCCCCAAATACCGACACCCCCCCCCCCCGCCGCGGGTCCCGCCCGCCCCTTCCACTTCCCCTTTCGCTCCCGTGGGGGGGCCCGAACCCGTGACCCGCGGCGGGGGGGGGGTGGAGGCCGGTCCACGCGGTGCCACCCGGTCCCCACGCGGGACACGGGGTGTGTGTGTCCCCCCCCCGTCCCGACGGTGCCACCCAGTCCTCCCAGTGCCGCCCAGTTCCAGCGGAGCACCGCGATGCCACCCGTTCCCCCCGGGGCAGGGTGTGCCCCCCCCGTCCACCCCCCCAAAAACCCCCCCGCGGGTGTCCGGGGTCCTGAGGAACACGAGTGGGAAGGGGGGGTGTGGGGAGGTCACGCGCCCCAGGGCGGCCTGGGCCCAACTGGGGCCAAACTGGGGCCAAACTGGGCCGTGGCGGCAGCGGAGCCGCCTCTTCCGCCCCCGCGGCCCCCGGGACGGGGAGGGCTGTGGCGGGGGGGGGGGGGGGGGGCGGGCGGGGGGCCACGACTCATCCCCCCCCCCTAATCCGTGCTTCGGCCCACGGAGCTTCCTCACGGCCCCGCGTGGGGAAAGGGCGGGGCGGGGCGGGGGGGGGCACCCAGATGTGCCCCAGATGTGGGATGTGCGGCGCCGGGGATGCTGCTGCGGGCGGGGCGGGGCCGCCGGGGCGCGGGTGGGACCCCCCCGGGACGCGGGTGGGACCCCCCTCCGGGGCCGCGGGGCCGGGGCCGTGACTCGGTTTCCCCGACGGGGGGGTTCGGGGGGGGGGGGGGGGGGGGGGGGCGGGGCGGCCGCGCTGGTCCCCGCGGCACAAAGGCCCCTTGTCCCCCCGGGCTGCGGGGGGGGGGGGCGCGGGGGGGGTCCCTCCTCCCCGTCCGCGATCGCCGCCCACCCCAAAATCACGGGGGGGGTGGGAAGGGGATTGGAGGAGCCGCCCCCCCCCCCGCACCTGGCCGGAGCGGGGCAGACAAAAGCGGGAAGGAACCGGCCCACCCGTGTCCTGCCCCCCCGCCGTGTCCGGGCCCCCCCGCGGCGGGATTAGGCACCCCCCACCCCCCCCCCCGCCCCCCGCCCGCCCCGTGAATGGGCCCCGTGGGGCCACGCCCCTCGTGAATATTCATGAGGCGCTTTGCATGGGAAGAGTGAATGGGGGGGGGTCCCTCGGGGGACGGGGGGGGGGGTGTCTGGGCATCCGCCCCCTCCCCCCCCCCCCCGCACACACCAGGGGGGGCGCGGGGGGACCCGCCGGGCCTGGGAACGGGCAGACGGTCACGGCGGGGGGGGGTCCCCGCCCCCAACCCCCCCTTCACACCCCCCCCGCCCCCCCCCGCCCGGAAGGACCCGGCGTCCGGGCCAAGGGCTGAGTCATCGGCGGCCTTAAAGGGGCCGGACACGGGGGACACGCGTGTGCGCGGGGGGGGACACGCGTGTGAGTGTGAGCGTGAGCGTGTGAGTGTGAGTGTGAGTGTGAGCGTGAGAATGAGTGTGAGTGTGAGCGTGGGCGCACGCGCGGGCGGGGGTGGGGGTTGTCTGCGTGTGCCGGTCTCTGCGTGGGTGTTGGGGGGGCGGGGGGGGGGGGTGTGTGTTTACGGGTGTAGGCACGCGTGTGCGTGTGCGTGTGCGGGGGGGGCGGGGGGGTGCGCATGCGTGCACGTGCCGGGGGTGAGTAGCGGCGTGTCTGTGTCCGTCTGTCCTGTGTCATCCCACACACACACACACCCCGTGTGTCCCCCCCCCCGTGTCCGTGTGGCCCGCGTGGGGTGCCCGGGTGCCCCCCCCCCCCCCCCCCCCCCAGCACCCACGGGTGCCGGGACACGGGGCAGTCGGGTGTTGCCATCGCCACGGCAACCGCATCCTCGGGGTGGGTGGCAGCCGTCGCCATGGCAACTGAGGCGCAACAGGAGATGGGGGACAGAGCGTGACCCACCCCCAGCCCTGACCCCCCCCCCCCCCAACACCCACCCGGGCCTGGCTCCCAGGGGCCACCCCCACCCGGCGCCCCCCACCCCCCCCAGAGCCACTGGGGTGGGGGGGGGGTGTGAGTGTGCAAGGTGTGTGGGGGGGTGTCTGTGCCGGGGGGGGGTCACACCGTGCGATGGGGGGTCTGTGCGAGGGCAGGATGCAAAGAGGGGGGGTCCCTGCACAGCCGGGGTGCGCGTGGAAGTGGCACCGTGCGATGGGGGCGGGGGGGTGTTTGTGCAAGGCCAGAGCGCGTGTGCCGGGGGGGGGGCAGGGGGGGTCACACGGAGCAGAGCGGCCGCCGCCAGCGCCCGGCGGGTCCCCCCGTCCCTGTCACATCCCGTGAGCGTCACATGAGTCACGGGCCAGCGGAGCCCGGCTGGCGCCGCGGCGGTGGGGGCGGGGGGTGTGGGGGGGCAGCGGCTGAGGCCGGGCAGCTCGTGACGCGGGTGGTGCCCAGCCATGGCCGAGTACCGCAGTCTGCTGGAGGAGCTGGCGCAGAACATCACGGCCGAGGACCTGGAGCAGCTGAAGTCGGCCTGCAAGGAGGACATCCCCAGCGAGGAGAGCGAGGCCATCGCCACCAGCCACCACTGGTTCGCCTTCCTCGAGAAGCACAGCAAGCTGGACAGAGGTGAGCCCCCCCGGCCCCCCGGCCCCGGCCCTCCCCTGGGCCCCAGACCCGGCCACCGTCCCCATCGCGGCCCGGCCCCGGGGCTGGGCCCCATCCTGGTCCCCTGGTCCCCATCCTGGTCCCCATCCCCTCTCCTGGTCCCCGTCCCCTGGGGGGCTGATCCCATCCCTGTCCCCTCATCCCCATCCCAACCCGACCCCCCCCCTTTCCCCTGTCCTGGTCCCCATCCCAGTCCCTGTCCTTGCCCCTGCCCCGATCCCCGTCTCTCTGCTGCCCTGTCCCCTGTGGTCCCCACCCCGGCCCCTTCCCCATCCCAGTTCCAGTCCCTGTCCCTGCTCCTGTCCCCCCCCGTCCCCTGTCCCACACTCTGGTCCCCTCGTTCCCTTCCTTTGTCCCCTCTTCCCATCCCCATCCCCTGGATCATCGTCCCCGTGACCCCCCGTCCCCTGGCGCCCTTTGCCGTGCCACGGGAGGGGCCCAGCACGTGTCCCCGTCCCTGTCCCCCCCCCGCAGACAACCTGTCCTACATCGAGCACATCTTCGAGATCTCGCGCCGCCCCGACCTGCTGACCATGGTGGTCCAGTACCGCACCCAGGTCCTCAAGATCTCCGAGGAGGACGAGGTGGACACGAAGCTCACGCGCATCCCCAGCGCCAAGAAGTACAAGGGTGAGCCCCCCCCCCAGCCCCCCTGCAGCACAGGGACCCCCCCCCCCAGCTCCGGGGCAGCGCCAGGGTCCCTCTGGCTCAGGGAGGGGGGGGGGGACGCTCCCCTGACCCCCCCATGTCTCGGCAGACATCATCCGGCAGCCCTCAGAAGAGGAGATCATCAAACTGGCCCCCCCGCCCAAGAAAGCCTGAGGGGGGGCGAGGAGGAGGAGGAGGAGGAGGAAGGCTGTGCCCCCCCCCCCCCCGCCCTGTGTCCCCCTGCCACCTCTCCGGCCCCAGGGGCGCGGGCAGGTGGGGGGGGGCCAGCACGGTCACTAACAAAGTCTTAACGCCCCCCCCCCGGGGCCGGGGCGGCTCTGCGTGTGCGTGTGCGTGTGCGTGGGTGTGCGCGTTCGGGGGGGGCGGGGGGCGCTTTGCTATTCCCAGGGCCCCCCCCCAACCCCGAGCCCTCACTGGGAGGGGAACAGAAGGAACAGGGACCCCCCCCTCCAGTCCAGGGTGTGGCAGGGAGGGGTGACAGGCACCGGACCACCCCCCACCCCCAACGCCAGGGGGGGGACAGGGCTGGGGACCCAAGTGAGCGTCGCGGGGGGGCGCAGGGACGAAGGACAGGGCAGGTCGGGAGGAGACGAGTGGTAGGGGTGAGCTGGGGGGGGGTGTCTTTGCTGACCCCCCCAGGCAGCTGGAGGATGGTGTGAGTTTGTCAGGCCTCAGCCCCACAGGGGTGTTGGGGGGGGGGGCACGTCTGCAGTGTGTCCCCCCCTGCCCGGGGCTGCGGTGGGTGGGGGGATGAGGAGGTGACATGGGGGGGGGGGCGAGGCAGTGGGAGCCCCTGTGCAGGGTGGTGATGTTCGAGGGGGGGACCCCAACCCCCCCACCCCCCCCCAGGCATTGGGGGAATCTCCACTGAAAAGACCCCCCAAACCCCAGTTTGGTTGGGGGGGCAGAAGTGGCAGCCCCCCCCCCCCAAACCAGTCAGACTGATTTGGGGGGGGGGGGGGGGGGAAGGATCCTTCCAGCATCCCCCAGTGCCATACTGGGAGGGAGGGGGCTCTGGACTGGGAAAACAGGCACAGCCCCCGTTAGTGTGTGCGGGGGGGGCGGGGGGTGTCTTTGGGGTTCAGCTCTAGCTACTAACCTGGGGGGGGGGCTAGCGAGGGGGGGCACTGGAGAGAGTATATGTTAATATATTTTATTTAATAAAAGCTAAAACCCGCAGAGCGCCTGTGTGCGGCCACCGGCTCTTGTGTCCCCCCCCCGTGTCCCCCCCTCTATTTATTGTCTCCAGGACAGGGACCACGTTAATTTTCCCCAACAAACTGTGTCTTTTGTTGCAAAATGACTGTTTGGGAACCTCCCCCACCCCCCCTGAGACCCTGGGGGGGGGGGGGGAGGGGGAGGGGTGACACACCAGTGTCCCCCAACCCCTGGGGGGACCCTCCCTGCTCCCTCCCCCCCCCCCACTCCCCCCCCGACCGTGCTGACTGTGTACAGATCTCTCATAAACAGACGGAGATGAAAAGCTGCTCTGGAGGGTCGCGTGGCTCTGTGAGGGGGCATTGGGGTGAAAACACGGCGAAAAGGGGCAAAATGCACCCCTGGGGAAGGTGGGGGGGGGCCTTGGGGACACGCTGGCCCTGGGGGGGGACGACACAGGCTTAGGGGGCCCAGGGAAGGGGACACGCAGCCCTCTGCCTCTCTCTGTTGGTTTTTATTGCATTTATATATAATATATATTCAAACTTTTACAATAATTTTAACTTGATAACATCCAAGTTCGATTTGGTTTTAATACATATAAAATTAGGCCTCTACCAGTGACGGGGGGCCCTCGCCGCCGCTCCCCCCCCCAGTGATCTCCTTAAAAGTAACAGAAAATGAACGGACCTTCCCGGCTCCTGGGGGCTGCGGCCCGGGGGGGTCGGGGGGGCGGAGAAGGGCCAAACCAAGTGCAAATCACTGATATGTACAAACTAGACAAGCATCTCTCTGCAAACACCCCCGGGGGGGGGAGAAGGGGGGGAGAAGGGGACGCAGCCCCCCCCAGGGATGGAGGGGGAGCCCTGAAGAGCGCGAGGGCTGGCGCTGGGTGAGGGGGGGTGGGGGCTGGGGGTCCCCCCCCCAAAGAAGAGCGGGTGAGGGGGACCAGGAGGCCACGTTAGTACAAAAATCGGCCACCCCCCCCCCTGCTGCGTGGGTCCTGGGGAGGGAAGGGACCCCCGGGCCACCTCCAGTGGTCTGGGGGGGTGTGTGTGGGGGGACTGTGAGGACGAGGAGGGAGGGAAGGGGGTGGGGGGGTTCTTAACAAGTCAATACAAAGCTCAAAGTGTTAGTAGGGGCGGTGCGTGGCCGGGGCCCCCCCCGCGCCGGCCGGGGCTGGGGGGCTCACGACGGCATGCACTGCACCCGGTCCGGGCCCTCCTCCTCGTCGTCCGAGGTGTCGGAGGAGCTGGGAGACTCGTCCGAGTCGCCGTCCGGCGCTCCCGGCTCTCTTCGGCGCTGCCGGGGGGGGGGGGGGGGGGGGGGGCAGAGAAAGGGGGTGAAGGGGGTGGGGGAGCAGCGGGCGAAGGGAGGGGGGCACACGGAGACACCCGGCACCTACCCGGTGATGGCGTCTCTGTCGCAGGTGGTGCATGAGGAACCAGAGCATGTGGCTGTCGAACATGTCGGTGTGGTGCAGGCTGTCCTCGTCCCGCTCCAGCTTGTTCTTCTTGATCACCTGGGGCGCCGCCAGGTTTTTGGGGGGGGTCAGAGGAACCCCCCGGCCCCCCCCCACCCCCGCTCGCTCTCCGGGTCTCACCTCCTTGAGGCCGGTCAGCTCGGTGGGATTCTCCGCCGTGGGCGCCCAAATCTTGACGTCGTGGTCGAGGCCGCTGGTGGCCAGGACGGGGAGGTGGGGGTGGGGCTCCAGGCAGTTCACCTGGGGGGGGGGGGTGGGGGGGTGTCACCCCAAGCAGGGCACCGGCACCCACAAGGTGTCCAGCCCCTCACCCCGGCCTTAGGTCACACGGCAGTGGGAGGGGAGGTGGGCATCCCGTGGGACCCCCGCACTCTGGGAAGGGGGGGGACACGCACACGCCACCCCCCCCCCAAACCAACCCCAACATTTATTTATTAACCCCGAGGCACCGAGCCCGGCCCACCCCGAGGGGCAACGGGTGCAGCCAAAGCGGGGAGCCCCGAGGGGAAAGGGGCCGCATCCCCCCCGGGGCGTTGAGGCCCAGCGCCGGCTGTCGGGGGGGTCCCTGGGGCCGGATCGGGCCCCGCGGGGGGGGTGGCGGTGCCAGCAGCCACCGGGAGCTGGCACAGGGCCGCGGCCACCCAGACAAAAGGCAACTGTGGAGGAGCTCGGCCACCCCCGCGCCAGCGAGGGCCCTGTGACACCCAAACCCTGTCCCCCCCCCGCCTGTTGCGCTCCTGGTGCTGGGGGTGTCACCCCCCACCCACCGATCCCCCCTGCCAGTGGCCGCTGTCGGCCGGAGCCCAGGAATCTGCCGGCCCCGGCGTGGCTGCGCCCCTTTCCCAGATGGGGCTGGTCGAGGCCGCAGCTGCGCGCCCGGCGGGGATGGCGGCACCCGGCCCCCGCGCGGCTTTCAGTGAAAACGTCCCAAAGCCGGTGACAGACCCGCAGGGGCAGGCGGGACCGGAGCCGGGGGGGGGCCAGGACTCACCACTCCGCCCTTGTCGCCCTCCATGAACTGCACGATCTGGCAGGACGATTTCTCCCACAGGAAGATGTGGCCGCAGTCGCTGCCGCTCACCACAAACTCGCTTTTCGGGCCATAAAAATTGACGCCTTTCACTGAAAGGAGAGGAAGGAGCAGCCCGAGGACGTCAGGAGCGGGCAGAGCTCCCCGCCCGGCAGCCGGCGGGTGCCCAGGGTCACCGGCGCGGGTCCCTCCCGGCCCCCGACGCAGAAGAGCCGGTTCTTTGCCAGCCCGAGTCTGCGTTAAGGGTCTGCGAGAGGAAGATGAAACACCGGCCGCTGCAGAAATACGCTAAAAGCAGGCGATTATTCCGGGTTGCTCCAGGGACGGCCCCCCCCCGACTGCCCCAGCGAGGAGGGGGCAGCCACGCTCCATGGCCCCCCCGCGCGCGGCCCTGCTGGCTGCTGGGGAAGGGGCCGTGGGGGCACCCCCCGAGGCCCCGCGCAGGCGCCGTCCCGGCCGCTGCTCACCGGTGGCGTTGTTGCGGTGTCCCTTGTACCTCTTGACGTACTCCGCCCCGTCGCTGTGCGAGGAGTTGAAGAGATAAATGTCCTCGTCGTTGTAGCTGGCCAAGAGCTCTGGGGCGGGACGGGAGAGACGGGCGTGAGAGGGAGGCGGCCCCGCGGCCAGGGGCCACCACCGAACGGCCACCCAGCCCCGTCGGGCCCCGTCAGACTGGCCAGGGCCCCGCGGGGGGGGTCGGTCACTCACCGGAGCCGTCGTGGCTGTAGACGAGACAGGTGATGTTGGCTTTGGACTCGCTGTTCACCTGCGGGAAGCACAGAGAGCTCTGCCCCGGCCCGGCGGCTCTGCCGGCGCTGGGAACCCAGAGCACGGAGCCGCGGCCTCTCCCTGTGCCGGGACTTTACGAAAAGCGGAAGATTTGGGTCAAGGGAAAAAAAAACCACAAACCGCCACCAAAGCCCAGGCGGTTTGTTCGGCCTCAGGAGCCGTTTTCCAGGCAGGGAGCCTGCGCGAGGCTCCCGGGGGAACGTCCCGCAGACGCGGGCGGCGAGCTCTGCCGGGCGGGCGGCCGAGAGCCGATGGCCACCACGGGACGTGCGCTGCCGGCCCACCCACCCCCGAGCTGTCCCCACACAGGGGAGGGACCCCCGGCGCCGCCCCAAAGCCGAGCCCCTTACCAAGTGGTGGGGGCAGAACTTCTTCAGCACGCCATTGTTCTCGTTCTCATCTATTTTCCGCTGGTCGTAAATCCTGGGGGGAGGACGGCAGGTGTCAGGCGCTCAGATGTGACCGCCGCCGCGCCCGTCCCTCGGCTGCCCTGGGCCGCTCGGGGTCCCCAACCCCGTTTTCTGAGCAACAATCCTGGGCTTTTCCAAAAGCTGCCGGGCTGGCGCGGCACCGGCGCCGCGGCCTGAGCAGTCTGTGAGCCCACGCGCCGCTGCTGGCACACAGACCCCCGCGGGGACACCGCGCCGGGGAGCTGCCACCGCGCCGGGGGGGAGCCACCACCGCGCCAGCCGGCCCCGCGGTGTCCCCCGAGGAACGGCCCCGGGGAGGGGAGCGGGGAGCTGGGGGCTCGGCGCACGTGCCACCCGCCTCTGCCCCAAACAGAGGCCGCACGGGTTGTGCCTTAAAACGCGGGTGCTGACGGGGGGAGCCGAGGGGCCAGACACACGGACACGGCCCCTGAGCGTTCCGAAGGCTGGGGGGGTGTTTGTCACCCAAGGAGCTCAGTCCCGCTGAAACCGAGACCATCCCCGAGCCTTAATCTCGCCCCGGGTGCCACCGGGCGCTGCCCGCGGGCGGGGGCCAGAGGAGCCTCATCAGAAGCTCGTTGAGGGCAGCGCCAGCGCCCGAGGGAAGGACCCCCCAGCCCAGGGCAGGCTGGACGGTGGATCCCAGGGCTAAACCTCAAAGGATCCAAATCCTCTCTTAATCCCCTCGTGTTCCCGCTGTCAGGGGAGAACAGGCTTTGGAGGCATTAATGACTGAAGCCACAAGCGCTTCCGTGAGGTTTCAGAGCTCGTGGGGGCACCGAGCCCCCGCGGGGATGTTCGAGTCCACCCTGGGGGCTCAGCCTGGGCCCCCAGCACAGACTCACCTCACAAACTGATCTCTGCCTCCCACAGCGAACTGGTAGGTGTTGGCTGGGTTCACGTAGATGGTGTACAGACCCACTTTCTTCTCCTTTTCCTTTGTCACAACCAGTTTCCTTTAAGAGACGAGGAATAATAATAACAAAACAACAACTACAAAAAAAAAAAATCCACCTCGAATTCAAAACAGGGTCCAGATGGGAAAAGCAGGAGCTGCGCGAGTCTCTTACTCACTCCCAGGAAAAAAAAAAAAACGACACCAACAACAAAAAAAATCACCACCCAACGGTTTCAGCCTCCCAGCTGAAGCGAGCACATGTTCTGTCTGCGACTCGAACGGCGCAGAGTGAAATCATTCCTGGCGTTTTCCCCCCAAACGTCTGAAGGGCTTCAGGGCCCGAACCGAGCCCGGCGGCGCCGGACCGGCAGCGCGAGGGCAGGGCCGGGTTAACTCCGGAGCAGAAACGCTCCGCTGTTATTTTTCCCCACCCGTCTCGCTGTAATACGGCCCAGATTTAACCAAATCCGACACACGCACCATCCCCCTCCCCCAGGAGCTCAATATTTCGGCTTTCAGACGCGAACACAAACTGAGGCAGATCCTGGAGAGGGAACAGCCAGCTCAGAAGCTTGTCTTTCTGCTAATTATACCGTTCGGCTTAATGAGGGATGGGAGCTGCCTGCAGTCTGCCTGCAAACCTGCCTGCGGAGCGCGGCCACGATTCCCCGCGAGCACCGAGCCCGGGGAGCAGCACGGAGCCCCCCAAGGCCGAGGGGGGACAGACCCCGAGACTCCTCTCCCAGCGGGGCCGGCGAGCGGCGGGGGGAGCGGGGACGGGGATTAACCGCGGCCGTTTTGAAACGCCGCGGCGGGTTTTGTCCTGGTTATGAAACAGATGGGTTTAAGGCTGTAGACAAAAGCGCTCGCACGTACAAATAAAACCAACGCTCGGGGAGAGGAGCGCCGGAGCCCCTCGGCTTTAGGCAGGATCGTCTTCCAAACAACACGCCGCTACGCTGGAAAAGTACCACGATACCAAAACCAGGCGTCTGTTTGAACACCCGCCACCGATTTATTTTGGAAGCTTGTCAGAAACGACAGATCTCTCGGCGATACGGGTTAAGATCCAGCACACACCACCCGGCTGCTCGCTAATTACTGTTTTTCAATTAACTGCAATAGCGCTCGTGCGATGAGCGAGTCGGGCGAGCCGCTGCCAGCGTGGAGGGATCTCAGCACCGCGATTCATCAGCCGCTTCCCTGCGCCGAGGGAGCGCGGCCCCGCCGCTGCCCCCGGGAGGGCGAACGGGCGCCGGCGGGCACAGGGACCGGCCGCACCGCTGGGAGCTCGTTTCCCACCTGAACCCGTCCCGGGGAGGGTTCAAACGTGCTCCCTAGTCAGCGGGTTCGTACCCGTACCCTCGCGCCAGCCCGGAGCAGCCACCGAGAAGCTCTCCAGCCTGACCCTGCACCTCAGGAAAGACCACGCTGCTCGAAAGCAAAAAAAAAAAAAATCTGTCTTCCCACTTGATGCCCGTTGAACAGGCGCACGCTGCCGTGAAGACGCAGCGGCACAAGCGGGACCCTCAGCCCTGCGCGGCCCAGCGCCGCCCGCTCGCGGGGGAGCCCCCCCAGACCCCGGATCTCCCCCGGTCCTGGCAACGGGAGAGGGGTCGAGAAATACTCACGAGGCGGGTCGGTCTTGTCTCAGATCGATGGTGAAGACTACAGCATCTTCACCTGCCGATAGGAAAGTGCATGGAGAATCCGGTTCTAGGGCCAGCTGGAAGATAAATACTTGGGCATTGGTTCCCTTTTTACCCAACAAGGTGGCGAGATCCTTTCTCCCAGCAAACCGCCGGCCACCGGCAGCAGCCGACGCAGCACCAAGCCCCCATCAACGCTCCGCAGGGCGCCCAGACCCTCCTGGCCACCCCCAGAGCCGACAGCCGTTAGAAAGAAGCATTTAAGAATTTCTGGCCGAGCCGGGAGGGGCCCCGGGTGTTTCGGTGACCCTCCGCAGGCCGGTCTGGGCTCACCTTGTGCGAAGCACCTTTGTGCTGCGCCACGCGCTTGGTGTTTTTGCAGCACTGGGTGGCGGAGAGCTCGGCCACGCGGACCTGGCCGTCGCGGGCACACATGGCCAGGGTGGAGTCGCCGCTGTTGGGGAGGAACTTGGCCTGGAAGAGAGCGAGCGCAGGGGCGGCTGTCAGCACCGGGGCTTGCCCACGCGGGGACGGAAACGGGGTGAAACGGGGAAAAATAACCGAGGGCGGCTGCCCAAAGAGCCCTGCACGCTCCGATCCGCAGGCAGCGACGGCGAAGCCTCAGCTCGCCGGGCCAAGCCCCCCCGGTGGATTTTGGGGCACAGCAGCAGGTTTTGATGGTCCGTTACCACCCGCATGGCGGCCGGACTCCTCCCGCAGCCCCGAGCTTTAACCCCCCGTTCTTCCTCCCTCGGGCTGAGATCAGGCGCCTCTAGAGCGGGCGCCCGCCCGCTGCGGGGGATCTCCCGCCACCCCCAGCCCTCCGAGGAGCCGCCCTGCCCGCTCCTCACCTGGAAGACGTTGCTCTTGTGGCCGCTCTCGAACTCCAGCACCGGCTGCCTCCTGACCCAGTCCCACACCACCACTTTGAGGTCGTCGCTGCCGCTGGCCAGCCACGTGCCGCGCTGGTTAAAGTGCAGGGTGTTGACGCAGCCCGTGTGGCCCTCCAGGCCGTGCTGGAGGCGGAAGCGTTGCACGAAGACCCTGGCCCCGCAGGCCTCGTAGACGAAGCGGGCGCTGGAGCCCAGGCTCGCGCTCCCGGAGGGCGTGGACCGCCTGCCAGCGGGGCTGCGGCAGCGCAGTGGTCTCCGAGGACACCCAGTCCTCCAGCGCCTGCTCGTCGTCGGAGGAGTCTTGGTCGTGGTTGGCACGCTTGCGCTGGGCGCGGCGGTGGGACCGCTGCTCCTCCTCTTCGTCCTCCTCCTCCTCCTCCTCCGAGTGCGACCGATCGAGGGCGCGGTTCTCCTCGTTGATGGAGTAGTGGCCCGTGTCGTCCATGCTGTCAGAGTCCTTCTCTTCCCCCGAACTTTCCGTGTCCGTGTCCCGGCTCTCCGTGCTGGTGCGGTTGGGCCCCACGTCGTCTCCGGTGAGGCTCAGGCTGAGGTCGGAGGCCTCCACCTCGATGCCAGAGGAGGTTTCTCGGCCCTCCTCGGCTGACATCTCCTCCGGGCTGCTGGACAAGCTGCCTGCGTGGTGCAGACGACGCCGTGAGCCTCCATGGCGCGAGGCCCCTGGCGCGGGGAGGCCAGTCCCGCCGGCAGCCTTACCGTTCGCTATGTCCATCTTCCCGTCCATGCTGCTTCCTTTGTCCGACATCGCGTTTTCCAGAGCGCTCACCCTGCGTGCGAGAGGAGGAGAGAGCAGAAGCTGGAGCCGCACGGGCACGGCGGGCCGGTCTGGAGGGCGCCGCTCCCTGAGGGAAAACACCATCAGCGGAGGAAGCGGCAATGAAGAGCGAACGGTAACTGTCCCCGGCCCCCGCCACGACGAGGCCGCTCGCCGCCGTCCCCTCAACTCCTCTCGCTTTGGGATTTGCTCAGACGGGCACTTCCCCATCACCACCCCGGCCGGGCTCGGGGGAGGCAGGTGCTGGCTCTCGCGAGCTACGGCAAGGAACCGCCGAGCCAGGGCCCCGGCAGGGACGGGGGAGCGGGGCCCGGATCGCAGGCGGGGGGGAAAGGTGGTTGGGGAGGCAGCGAGTCACGGTATCGAGAAACTTCTCGGCACCTGCAGACTGTAGGCAGCCAGTTAAAAGCTGCTCAAGAGGTTTTTTTTTCCACCCCAGCGACAGATTTTTAAACACCTTCCCACACACCAAATCCTCCCGGCGCCACCGAAGGGCCGTTTCCCTCCCCGCCGCGGACAGGGCAGCGCGCCCGGCCTCCCCGGGACAAGCTTCGGCCTCGGGGATCCCCGACTCCTCCCGGGAGCGGGCGAGAGCAGAGCCAGGGGACGAGGCCAGCAGCTCCGGGAGAGGTTCACCAACTCCTTGCGAGCACGTGGAGCACCAAGGACCAGCACGTTTCTGGCTCCCCGGCGTTTCCCAGCCCTCACCGCGGGGAGAGGAGGCCTGGGCATCCCGGGACCGTGTCCAACGCGGCCCCGGCTCCCCCCCCGCTGCGGGGGCAGCTCCTGCGGGGCGGCGGCTGCGAAGCGGAGCTGCCTCTGTGCCAGGGGGCTGCAGAACCCCCCCGGGATCACGGCACCCCTCGCCCACGGGTGGTTTTGGGTGAGAGCACCAGCAGAGCTGCCTCGCCAGGTTACACCAAGACACGGGAGGAAAACATGTCAGAGTCACGAGCAGCAGAGGTTTTGCCAAGGTGGAGGGGGAAAAAAAAAAAAAATTATTTATGCTTTGCTCGTTCTTTACTTTCCTTCTATTTTTAGTCAGACTTTTTCATACTTGGTTTAGCTCTTGCTCTTAACCAGCATCAGGGATTCTGCTAAAAGTTCCCTGTTTACACGCAGGGAAAAGCCGAAGCCAGAACCTCATTAACTCCGATTACAGCAAACGCTCCGGAGCCTGATCCTCATTAGAGCAGGAATTAACGCAGCGGAGCCCCGGGGAGCCAAAGGCGGCGAAAGGCTCTGCCCAGGCGGGGTCTGTCACCACCAGCCCGAGCCCGGGCACGGCTCCCCTCCCAGAAACGGGCGATTTAGGGGGCGAGCGGGGCGCCGACCCGCGGCAGGGCCCGGTGGCACTGCCACCGCCCGACAGCGCTGCGGGGGTGCCCGGGGACGGCCGGGGCAGCCGGGCTGGCTCTAGCTGAAGCGTGATAAAAGCTCTTACAGCGTAGGAGCGTTTATAAGGAAACCAAGTTTATGCAACTGAAAACACCAGCGAGCTACAGCCGACTGCAGCCGCTCGCTCGGTAACAAGAGTAGTAGCGCAGGAGAAAAAGATAAAAGTGTTTTCTGCAGCTTCAGTTTTCACGACTCCCCAGCTGGCGCTGCCAGCCCGTGCGGAATCGCTTTGGAACCACTGACACTGCGGGGAGGAGGGGGAGGAAAGGGCTGAGCAGCCAAGCGGGGGACGAGAGCTGCCCCAGAGCCTCGGCCCCCCTCTGCCCTCCCAAACCACTTGGCGCCCCGTGCCCGGGCGGGTCTGTCCCGGGGGCTGCGGGCAGGAGCGGGCAGGGCTGGTTTGAAGTGACGGCTCCAAGCACACGGCCACCCCGGCCCTCATTCGGCCGCTCTCAGGCCGGTGACTCCAAGAGGCCGAACCCCCCTCAATGCTCGGCGGCGGCTCAACTCCCCGTGCTCGAGTCGAGGGGACCCGGCAAGAGGCCGACCTCGCTCCGGCGGTTATCGCGCCTTCACTGACCCAAGGGGCTGGGAGAGCCTCTGCATGTGCAAAAGGAACCAGGTTTGGACTTTGCTCCTCGGTAGTTATTTTCCTCCGGAGCTGTCATTAACACCCTTTCACAGCCGCTTTTTCACCAAGGTGAGGAATAAGAAACAAGCTTTAGAGCAAAGGAATCCATTACGGAATAATTACCCTGACTTCACGTCTCATCCGCCCACACCGCAGCACCGTAACCTCAACCTCGCTGGGGGATTAAGCAAATTCAGGAAAAAAGCCCCCAGCTGCCTGAGCTAAGGGCAGGGACAGAGGTGGCCCGTGCCAGCGCCCGGGGGGACACCGGGATCCCACCTGCACTGGTACCGACGCTCGGCTCCGGCAGCGCCGCGTCAGCCTCCCCCCAGCCACCCACCAGCTCCGCTCGCAGGCGCCGAAGCCGTTCACGTGGCAGCGAGATCAAAGCGTGCGTCGGCCGGCAGCCCCGCGGCACCGCCGGCACTCGAGGGCTCGGGCAGGGACAAACCAGCAGCGAGCGGACACGGGGGGACCCCGCGCCAGAGTCACCGGCGGCTGGAAACGCAGACGGCACCGAAGGGATCACCTCCGCCTCGCCAAACCGGGGAGCGCCGGTCGGGGGAAGCCACGAGACAGCGCTCGGCGCGGGCCGGGGGGGGCTGGGACGCCCCGCGGAGAGCCCCGCGCCCTTGCTGGCGGTTTGAGGGCGTCACCGAGCCGCCAGCACCAGGCCGGGTCTCCCTGTGAACCCCGCGTGGCGCCAGGACCCCGGAGCTCAGCAGCTCCCTGGCGTCAACGCCCGGGCAGGATCAGCGCTCCCGGCTCCACGTGCTCGCAGCCCTAAAAATATCCCCGCACATGCCACAGCCCCCGGCTGCCTCCGCCAGGCTCCCAGCACCCGGCACGACACCGCTCAGCAGCTCCGACGGCCGTGCCCGGGGGACAGAACCTGCTCCTGCCCCAGCCCGGGACTCCCCGAGCCGGCGGGACGACGCCGCGTCCGTGACCCGCAGCCACCCGCGCCAGCGCCCAGCGAGCCGGCGGTGAAATGTTTACGCAGCTCAATAAACACCCCAACAGCCCGGCGCCGCCGCCTGCCGCGCCCGTAAAGCGGAGGAGCGACGGGGCTGGGAGCGAGCGCGGGGGGGTCCGACCCCCCGGAGCCCCTCGCCTCCGCGTCCACTGCCCCGGCGCGCCCGCGGCAGGGCTGCGCTCGCACCCGGCGCGCTGGGCCTCTTCTGTTTAAGGAAAGTTTTCTCCCGGCCCTGGACGGAGGGAACCTCGTTTGTTCGCTGCGGAGGAGCCCCCCTTCCCCCCAGGAGGGTGCTGGGGGGGTTTAAACCCCCAATTAGACCTCCCGCAACGAGCGGGTTTCCACCCCGACGCCCTCACGGGGCAGAGGCCGGGCGGGCGCCTCTGGTTTGCCGAGATGGGCAGAAACCTGCCAGCGGCCGCGTTCGGGGACACCCTGGTTAATGACAAACCTCCGGGAGCCCGGCGGGTCCTAGCGATGGCGCTAATTAAGCAGCTTCCCGTTTGCAATTACACAGAGGTCCAGAACCCCGGAGCATCCTGGGCACAGCGGCGTCGATTCGGGGGACGCAGCACCGACCTCCCCACCGCTCTTCCCAGCCGTCCCTTGGCACGGACCCTAATTAACCGCAGCTAACGAGCCCCAGCATGCAGCACCGCCCCTTCCCCGTCCAGCACCCGGGAGGACAGAGGCTCCCGGCTCGCCAGGTCCCGAGGAAATGCCGGCCGACGGGGAGAAATCCCGCAGGAGCGGGGCGAGGCGCAGCCGGAGCAGCTCCAGTACAACCCGTCACCGTGAAGGAGACTGAGGCAGACGCGGCCCTGACCTCCGTCTCTGCAGCCCGCGGGACGGACAGACGGACGCGAGCGCTGCGGACCCGCGGCGTCCCACTCACCTGCGCAGGCAGCGAGCGCCGAGGCCGGGGCTGGAGGTTCGCTGGCAGCTGACGGAAACGACAGGTTAAAGCCCGGCAGCGCAGGGTCCGGCCACGCCTGCCCTGGGGACCCCCCTGCTCCCTGGGGACCCCCCCCTGCTCCCTGGGGACAACAGGGACTGTCGAGGAAGGACCGAGGACGATGAGGTTTGGACCTCGGGGGGGCAAGAGGGACCCTCAGCCGAGCTCCCCCCGCTGTGACCGAGGCAGCGGGAGCAGCTCCAGGGCTCAAGGGACCCCCAGGGCCTCCTCGGGGCACCGTGACACCACGGGGACACCGGGGGAGGAGCCCTGGGGGCAGGAGGGGACCCTCAGCACCCCCCCGAGGCAGGGCAACACCTTGGGGGCAACAGGGGGTGGCCCTGGGGATGGCAGGTCCCTCTCAGCGTCCCCCCAAAGAGACGACGATGCCACAGAGGTGACAGGGACCGGCCCTGGGGACAGAAGGGACCCCCCAACCCCTCCCACCCTTCAGGGCAACAGGGAGCGGCCCTGGGGGCAGGAGAGCCCAGCCCAGCCCCCTCCCCACGGCGCAGGGTCCCCACGGGGGCTGCAGGGACAGTCCTGGGGGCAGCAGGGACCCCCCCAAAAGCACAACGACGCTCTGGGGCAGCAGGGACCCCCCAGGGACCCCCAAAGGCGCAGGGGCCCCCCCATGGCCCGATGACCCCGCGGGGGTATCAAGGCCACCCTCGCCGCCCCCGAAGGCCCGGTACACCGCGGGGCGGCGGGACCGCCCGGGCTGGGCCCCCCCCGGGCTGGGCCCCCCCCGGAGGAGCCCTCCCGGCCCCGGCCCGGCCCCGAGCGAGCCCCGCCCCCGGCGGGTGGGGGAGGGGAGGGCCGCCGGGGCCGGGGCTAGACCCGCCGGTCAGCGCGGGGAGGGGGAGGGAGGAGAGGCCCCGCACCGACCCGACTCCCGGCAGCTCCCGGCCGTCGCTCAGGCGCGGGTCCCGCGGCCGCCGGCTGCTTCTCCGCCACCGCTCCGGGCCCAACCGCCGCCGCCATCTTAATGTACCGCCTCCGCCAGACGCTTTACGGCGCCGCGGCGCCGCTTTACGGCAGCGGCCGCTGCGCGACACCGAGCGACACCGCCGACCCCGCCCCGCCGTCGCCATGGCAGCCGCGACCCCTGACCCCGTGTTATTGTAGGGTCGCCCCGTCCCCCCCCCGCTGCTGCGGGTCCCCGTGTACCCCCGGTTACTGCAGGGTGACCCTGTGACCCCGCGGTGTTACTGTGGCGCCTCCCTCGCCCCTCCCCTGCTGCGTTACTCGGGGTCCCGGGCCCCCCCGGCACCGCAGGGTCGCCCCCTGCCCCCCCCGGTGTCACCCCGCCTCAGGAGCCAGTGCAGTTGCCAACACCTTTATTGGGGACACTGGGGGGGGACACACGCGTCCCCAGGGGCCGCCCCCAGCTCACACCGGGTCCCCCCCGGCCCCCCCGTCACCCCCCCGGTGCGGACGGCAGAGCCGGACACAGCCCCGTGGGCCCCGGCGGCCGCGGCCGCGGCTCCGCTCAGCTCCTCGTCCTCATCGTCCTCATCGTCCTCGTCGAGTCTTCATCAGCCCGTAACGAGGCGGGACCGTCCCGCGGGTGCCCCCGTCCCACCACCGGCGCTACATCAGCCGGCACTGCTCGCCCGCCGCCGGCAGGTCCAGGTTGAAGCCGGGGGGCTGCGGGGGGGGGTGGGGGTGAGCCGGGGCACCGGGGGGCCCGGGCAGAGCCCCCCCTCCCAGGGACACTCACCGACTCCCCGGCCAGCTCCTTGGGCGGGTGCCCCAGGTCCTGCAGCTGCGGGGAGACACAGGCAGGGGGTCAGGGTGGCACCGGGGGGTCCGTGCGTGCCCCTCCCCGTCCCCACTCACCTGCTGCATGAGGTCGAGGAGGGTCTCGAAGCGCGCCCGCCGCTCCTCCTCGCCCTCGCCCGGCCGCTCGCCCTCCAGCTGCCGGCAGATGCGGCCCATCACGCCCAGCTGCGCCCGGTACCGCTCGTACTGCTCGGCCGGCAGCGCGGGGCCGTGCCGCCGCAGCCACTCGGGGTACTGCGGGGGGCGGCGGGGTCACGCCGGGGCCGCCGCGCGCCCCCCGCCCCGCCCCGCCGCCGGGACCCCCCCCACCTTCTCGGTGATCTCCTTGAGCGAGGGGTAGAGCACGTCCCTGGAGAGGAGGCTCTGCATGATGCTGCGCATGACGGGCAGGACGCTGCCCTCGCCCTCGCCCTCCTCCAGCCCCAGCCCCTCCAGCGCCTTCGCCAGCTCCTCCTCCGAGGCCGAGGAGCTCTGCAGGGACAGGGACACCCTCAGCCCCCCGTGGGACCGGGGCACCCCCGGGACACCCCGCCGGGGTGGGGGCCGTACCTGCAGGTCGGTGGCGTTCCTGGCCAGGCCGCTCAGCGTCTCCCTCAGGCAGGAGGTGAACTCCTGCTGCGACGCCGCGTCGCTGCCTGCGGGCACCGGGGGACGCCGGTGGGGGACGGGGACACGCCGGGCACCCGCAGACCCTCGCGGGGGCCCCCCGGGGCATCCCCCGAAAGCCCCCACCCCTGGGCTGGTGGCGAGGAGGCTCGGGGAGCGCCCAGCCCCCCGCCGCCCGCGCCCCCGAGGCCCGTCCCGTCCCGGCGGGTGCTCCCCCGGCCGTGACACGCCCCGTCCGCCCCGTCGCCGTGTCCCCGTCGCCCCGCACGCCCCCGCTCACCCACTCTGCCCGCGGCCTCCGACAGCTTCTGGAACTGCTCCACCAGGTGCGGCTCCTCCCGCGCCAGCTCCTGCATCGCCTGCTCGAACTCGGCGGCCGCCTGCGAGGCCAAGTCCCCCTCGAAGAGCTCCTGGAAGAACCGCTCCTGCGCGGCGAAGAGCGAGGCCTGGGGACAGGGGCAGGGTCAGGCCCCCCCGCGCCCGCGGGGTCCCGGGGGCCGGGCGGGGGCGGCCGCCGCATCCCGGCAGCGTCACACCTTGGCGGCGGCGCTGGGCGAGGGCTGAGCCCCGGGGGGGGGCGGCGGCGGCGGGGGGGCGGCGGGCCTGGCCTTCTCGAAGTCGTCCAGGGCACCTGGGGAGGGGCCGGGCTGAGGGGACCCGCGGGCACAACCCCCCGCGCCCAGAGCAGCGACCTGCACCCCGTAACGGCCCCCCCGCGGCACCCCCCACCCCCACCGACCCACCGCCTGCGGCCCCGACACCCCCCCCGCTGCGCCCCGAGAACTGCGCCCGTGACCCCCCGCCCCAGTGACCCCCCCACTGCACCCCAGTGACCCCCCGCCCCACTGCACCCCAGTGACCCCCCCACCGCTCCCCAGTGACCCCCCACCCCACTGCACCCCAGTGACCCCCCCCCCACCGCTCCCCAGTGACCCCCCACCCCACCGCTCCCCAGTGACCCCCCACCCCATCGCTCCCCAATAACCCCCCGCCCCGCTGCACCCCCGTGATCCCCCCCCCACTGCGCCCCCGTGACCCCCCGCCCCACTGTACCCCAACGCCCCCCCCCCCTCCCGCACACCCCAGTGTCCCCCCGCCCCCCAGCACCGCCCCCCCCCGCTCACTGTCCAGCAGCTCCTCCAGCTCCGGGTCGGGGCCCGGGCCCGGCTCCGCCGCCATCTTCGCACCGCCTCCGCCGGGGGGGGCGGGACAGCCAAGCCCAGCCCCGCCCCCAGCCCCCAGCCCCGCCCCCAGCCCCGCCCCCAGCCCTGCGGCTCGTCCGCGCGGCCGCCAGGGGGCGCCGCAGTGCGGGGGGCGGGGCGTGACCCCCGGAACCGGGAGACGGACACACACACACACACACACACACACACCCACACACACACCCACCCCCCCCCCCCCCCCCCCCAGCCGCCACGAACCGCGGAACCGGGACAGCCCACGGGGTCACAGCCCACGGGGTCCTGGTCCCTGGGGTCCCACCCCTCGGGGTCCCACCCCTCGGGGTCCCAGCTCTTGGGGTCCCAGCTCTCGGGGTTCCAGTCTCTCAGGGTCCCACCTCTCGGGGTCCCAGCTCTCGGGGTCCCAGCTCTCAGGGGTCCCAGTCCCTCGGGGTCCCAGATTCTGGGGTCCCAGCCTTGGGAAGGTCCCAGTCTCTTGGGGGTCCCAGCTGTCAAGGCCCCAATCCTGGGGGTCCCAGCTCTTGGGGTCCCAGCTCTCGGGGTCCCAGCCCCTCATGGGTGCAGGACACCCCCGGGGCTGCTCGTGCCCCACGTCCTTGGAGGGTCCCGGTGCCCCCCTGGACGAAGGGGCTGGTGGCTCCTCCAGGCCCAAGCCCGTCCCTCGCCGGTGCCCGGTCCCCGCCATGTGCCACCAGACACGTGTCCCCCCCCAGGGCCGGGGCAAAGCCCCGGGGACGCGGAAGCCGCTTCCTTCCCCTTTCCCCGAACAGTCGCTGTGCAAAGGGGCCACGGCGCCGCCAGCGCGTGTGGGGCGCCGGGATGGCCGCCAGCGCCGCTCTGGCACTGCTGCTCGGGGTGAGCGCTGGGGGAGGGCAGGGGGCCTGACGCCGCGGGGACGGGCGCCCGGACCCCTCCTGCTTTGGGGAGCGGCAGGTTGAGGTGGAGCACGGTGGCTCTGGGGGAGCAGCCGGGTGACCGCAGGGTCCCCCGAGGTCCCAAACACCGGCGGAGCCAGCGCATGGGGCCATGGGGCTGGGGGGGATGTGAGGATGGGGTGGGGGACAGGGGTGGGGGGACAGGGGTGGGGGACAGGTACCACAGCGGGGACTGGGACCATGTAGCTGGGGTGGCTGCGGGGATGGGGACACGGGGACAGGGCCATGGGGTTGGGGACATGGCAACGATGGGGACATGGGGATGGAGGGGTGGGGACGGGGCTGTGGGGACAAATATTGCAGGGAAAGGGACGTGGGGACCGGCATCACGGGGCTGGGGCGGCTGTGGGGACGGGGCCATGGGGGACGTGGGGACATGGGGACAAGCACTGTGCAGATGGGGCCATGGGGACGGGGCCATGGGGACAGGGCCATGGGGACGGGGCTGTGGGGATGGGTGTCCCCGAGCCCCGTCCCAGCCCGGGGTGGCCGTGCCGCCCAGATGTGGCGCGTGGGTGGCTCTGACGCACCCGCGTCCCCTGGGCTCTCCCGGCCGCCCTGGGGACTGTCCCCCGTGCCCTTTCCCACAGCTGCCGGTGTCCCCGCGGGGGCAGCCTGGGGCCAGCCCCCACCCAGCCCCTGTCCCCCTCTCCCCTCCAGCCCAAGCCCTCGGCCTCACTGGTGAGTCCTCGCTGCCGGTCCCCAACCCCGCCGGCCCCAGACGCGGCCGGTGGCCCGGCAGGTCGGTGTCCCCCGTCACCCCGCAGGCGCCCAGCCCAGCCAGCTGACGCTGGACCCCCCCTGGACGCCGGTGTTCGTGCGGGAGACGGTGACACTGACGTGCCACGGCCCCGGTGCCCCCGTCCCCACCCGCTGGTTCATGGACGAGCACCTCTGGCAGCCGGCGGGGCCCGAACACCTCCGGGTCTCCAGGACCCACAGCAGCAGAAGCAGCTACCAGTGCCAGCGCCAGGGCGCCGCGCTCAGCCCCCCCGTCACCCTGAGCTTCTCAAACGGTGAGCGGCGGGGTGGGCGCCCCCGCCCTGGCACCCACGGGTGCCCCGGGGGCTCTGGGTGGGCTCTGCTTCGCGGCCTCTCGCCCCTCGTGTGACGGGAGCCCGTCCCCGTGCACACTGGTGTGTCCGTGTGCACAGCAGTGTGTCCCCGTGCGCACCAGTGCATCCCCGTGCGCACCAGCACATCCCCGCGTGCACTGGTGCATCCTCGTGCAACGGGACCCCCGGGCTCACCCCCCGCCCTCTCTCGCAGACTGGCTGGTGCTGCAGGTGCCGGCGCGGGCGCTGCTGGAGGGGGACGCGCTGCCGCTGCGCTGCCGGGGCTGGGGCGACACGCGGGTCACCTGGGTGAGGTTTTACCACGAGCAGAAGGAGCTGGGGGGGCCCTCGGGGGGGAACGAGCTGCTGCTGCACCCCCTGCAGCTGCACCACAGCGGCAGCTACCGCTGCGAGGCCAACATGCGCAGCGTCCTCGCGGGGTGGCAGACGTCAGCGCCGGTGCCGGTGGCGGTGCAAGGTGAGCGCCCCCACCCTGACACCCACCCGGCGGGGCGCAGCCCCCCCCCAGCACGCTCGGGGTCACCATCCCCCGCCCGGTTCCTCCCCAGAGCTCTTCTCGGTGCCGCACCTGGAGGGCCCGGCCGAGCCCCCCGAGGGAGCTCCCCTGACCCTGGGCTGCCTCAGCCGCCTCAGCCCCCTGCGGCCCCTCACCCGCCTCTGGCACCTCTTCTACCAGGGTGGGACGGTGGTGGGGGGGCCCCAGGAGTCCCCCCAGCTGCGGCTGCCGGCTGCAGAGCTGTCCCACTCGGGGAACTACTCCTGCGAGGTGCGGACGGAGACGGCCAGCGTGCAGAAACGCAGCGCCCCGCTCACCGTCACCGTGCGCAGTGAGTCTGCGGGACGTTCCGGGGCCCTGCAGCCCTCCCCGGGTCCCCACGTCCCCCCCCAGGTCCTTCCACCCTTGTCTGGGTCCCCCCATCCCTCCCTGCACCCTCACTCCCCACATCCCTCCACCCTTCCCTGGGATCCCCCCGTCCCTCCCCAGGTCCCTCTCCAGGTCCCCCCACCCCTGCCCGCGTCCCCCTATCCCTCTCTGGGGTCCCCCCATCCCTCTCTGACCCCCCCCGACCCCTCCCCGGGTCCCCTGTCCCTGCCCGTCTCCTCCCCGCAGGGGTCCCAGTTTCGGGGGTGTCCCTGATGGCGCAGCCCCCCGGGGGGCAGGTGGCGGAGGGCGACCGCCTGGTGCTGGGCTGCTCAGTGGCCGCAGGGACGGGGCCCCTCGCCTTCTCCTGGCACCGTGAGGGCGCGGCCGCGCCACTGGCCACAGGCCCCTCGTACGAGCTCCGGGCCGTGCGGCACCGGGACGGCGGCCGCTACCACTGCACGGCCACCAACGGCGGCACCGCGGCCGACAGCCCCCCGCTGTGGGTCACCGTCTTGGGTGAGCGCGACCCTGTGGCGCCGGGTGCCCCCCACCCCCACCATTGCCTCGTCCCGCGCCGGGGACGGCTGCTGCCACCAGTCTGACCCCGGCACCGTCCCTCGGCCCGGCAGTGCCGGTGACCGGTGCCACCATCGCGATGGCGAGGACGGAGCCGTCGGTGCCGGCGGGCGAGAGCCTCAACCTGAGCTGCTCGGTGCAGGCGGGCACCGCGCCGGTGACCTTCACGTGGCTGCGGGACGGGCAGGAGCTGGGCTCGGGGCCCGTCCTGGCCCTGGGGACCGTGGGGCCGGCGCACGCTGGCACCTACCACTGCTTGGCCACCAACCGCCTCAGCGGCCACCGCGTCTTCCAGACCCGCAGCCGGGCGCTGGCCCTCTCGGTGACGCCGCCGGCTCAGGGATGGCGGCAGCAGGACACAGGTGGGGGCCGCGCTCACCCGCCCCCTCCCCGGGGTCCCCGCGGGGGTCCCCCGGCCCTGGGGCTGACCTGGGCTCGTCCCCGTTCTGTCCCCAGCCGTGGCCGCGGGGCTCAGCGTGTCCCTCCTGCTCCTGCTCGCGGCCGCCGTGGGTTGGCACCTCTGGCGCCGGCACCGCACAGGTGGGTCTGTGCTCCCGGGGGGGGGGTGAAAGCCCCCCCACACCGGCCGGGCGGGGGCAATGGGGCTGCACCCCGCATCCCCTGTCTCGGCTTGGGGTCCTGGGGGGTTCTGGGGGTCTTGGGGGCCCTCCCTGCTTGCAGCCCGTGTGCCCCTGACTCATCTGGCTGGGGGGGGCCGAGTCTCGGGCACTGCCCGGTGGGGGTCCAGGGGGGTCCTGGAGGATCTTGGGGTACCTTTGGGGGGCTCCCTGCTTGCAGCCCACATCCCCCTGTCCCACCCGGGGGTCCGGTGCCCCCAGATGACACTCCCCTGCGTTCCTGGCACCAGCAGCTCGGGGTCCCCCCTCCCTCCTGCGTGTGCGGGGCGGAGCTCCGGGCCCCTCAGTTCGGGGTCTCGGGGGTCCCGGGGGTCCCTCGCCGCTGTCACTCCGCGGCCGCTCACACCCCCCCCCCCCTTGTCTTCCAGCCGCCGGGAAGAGCCCGGGCAGGTGAGCGGGGGGGTCCGGCCGCGAAGCCTCTTTGCCCGGGGCTGGGACAGCAGCTCCCCCCCCGCACCCCCATCCCCGGTCTGCCCCCGCCCCAGGCGTCCCCTTGTCCCCGCAGGGACCCTCCTGCCTCCCCGGAGCCCGAGGGTCGCCGGCCGGAGCCCACAGCCCCCCCCGGGGCCCCGGGGGACGGGGAGGTGCTCTACGCCCAAATCGTGGTCCCGGAGCAGGGCGGGGGTGAGTACGGCGGGGGGGGGGGGGGGGGGAACGGGACACACACACGCGTGTCACCGCCCCCAGCCCGGGTCCCCGAGCCGGTTTCTCTTCCAGGCACGTCCCCGGCGCGGTCCCCGCGGGGGTCCCCCCGCTCCACCCCCCCGCGGGAGCCGCCTGTCACCTACGCGGTGCTGCCGGGTCCCCACGCGCGGCTGCGGCTCCCGAGCGAAACCTACGAGAACGTCCCGTGACACCCGCGGGGCACTGGGGGCACTGGGGGACACTGGGGACACCCTGTGCTGGTGTCCCCACGCGTGCGTCCCGCCTCCCCCGGGCAAACCCCCAGATCCACAACCCACGGCTCCGATCCGGACCAGCAGAGCCCAGCTCGGGCGGGGGGGCTCGCGGGGGGTACACAGGGCACCCAGTGCTCCCCACTCCCCCTCCCAGTGCTCTGTGGGGCTCCCTGGGCTCCCACTCCTGGGGGGCCGGGGGGTACAGGAGCAGTTTCCATGGTATTGGCCTCAAAATGCAGCTTTTTGGTTAAACAGGAGGAAATGGTGTTTCTCTTCTTCGCCCACAAAGACGCGGCAGCGGCCACCAGGAGCCAGTGCCACCGTCCCCAGCCCCACGGTGTCCCCGTCCCCACGGGCTCCATCCCCATCAGATGGTGCCACCGTCCCCGGGGGGTCCCTGTCCCCAGCAGGAGATGGTGCCACCGTCCCTGTCCCCGGTGGCAGCGGGTGTCACCGTCCCTGTCCCTGTCACAGAAACCCTCCTGCCCCATTTGCACATGGTGCTGCTTTACTGGGGGGGGGGTTGCAGCAGAAGGGGGGGGCAGCACCACGCACCCCGGGGCATCTTCAGCCCCCCCCCCCAGGCTCAGGGGGTCCCGGCGCCGCGGTGGCTGCGCCCGTGCCTGGCTGGGAGCAGTTTGGGGACAAAACCAGCCCTTTCCAGGAGGAAACAGCTCCAGTTCTCCATCACAGTCCCAGACAGGGGGGGCAAAGGGGCCACCGGGGGTCCCCAGCTGCTGGGGACGGGTGGGGGGACGAGGGGCAGCGGCGGCGGCAGGACGGGGTCAGGAGCGTTTGGTCTGGAGGGTCTCGTACATCTCCTGGCCCTCAGTGCTGAGCCCCTGCGGGGGAGACGGGGTTACAGGGTGCCTGTGCCCCCCCCGCCACCCCCCCTCCAGAGTGTCACCCCAGCGCTGGGGCTTCTACCCAGTGTGTGCCCCACGGAAGGGCCCTGGGGGGCTGCGGTGAGGGGGGGGCTGCCCCCAGGGTGGGGAGGGGCGACAGGGCACCCAGGGGGAACAGCACGGGCAGGGTGGGGCACCCACGGGGGGCAGGGTGGGGCACCCACGGGGGGCAGGGTGGGGCACCAGGGTCAGCAGCTGTGGGTAGGGCCTCCCCGGGACAAGGACCCCCCCCCGGGCTGCGTCACCCCCAGGCTGACTCACGGTGTAGATGGCTTCTTCCTTCTGCTCCGGGAAAGAGAAACAGAAAGAAATTGGGGGGTGGGGGGTGGGGGACAGGGACACAGACACGTCTGCCCCCCCCAGCCGCGGGGACATTTCCTGAATTTCTTCCTCCCAATCTGGTACCACCAGAGCCACCCCCCCACCCCCAAATCCCCTTCGCTTTCCCCTTCCATGGCTGCGGCACCATCTGGGGGGGCCCGTCCCCCCCCGGGTACCCCAGCCCCAGCCCCCCCGTCCCTTGGCCGGCAGCGCCGTTACCTCCTTGCCCGCTCCCTGCTGGGACGCTCGGTGAGCCAGGAACTGCAGGGGGGCGAGGGGGATGCCCCCAAAAAAAACAGGCAAAAAAGAGAAATAAGAAGAGGAAAAAACCTCCAAGCCATGACGCAGCCGCTGTGGCGTCCCTGGGGGTGCCCCCCCCGCAAAAAACAGGGCCGGGCCGGATCCTGGCGCTCACCTTGAGGCGGCAATAGAGGACGGTGAGGACGATGCCGTAGAGGAAGAGGACGGCATCCAGGATGTAGCAGAGCTCCGGCTCCACCAAGGCCTCTGGAGGGTGGAGCAGGGGGGGGACACGGGTGGGGTCCCAAGCGTCGCCCCCCCCCCGCACATCCAGGGTCCCCTCGGGCGGCATCGGGGAGCCCCAGCGCCCACCGGGACTCACCCCAGGGGGCCCCTCCACGCCACGAGCACCCCGGGGGGGGGGTTCACAGGATCCTGGCTGGCCCCGAGGGACGCCGACGCTCCCCCCCCCAGGCGCTCCCCGTCCCCGCGGGACCCCCCCCACCTGCGGCCGGGGTCCGCAGCAGCAGCAGCGCGGCGGCGAGCAGCAGGCGGGCGCCCATGGCTGCGCTCGGCCCCCGCGGGCGTCAGGGCGTCGGGGCGATCGCGCCGGAGTCAGCGACCGCAGGGCCGGCACCTTCCTCCCCGCCGGCTCGCGCCACCCCCCCACCATTTCACTTCCCCCCCCCGCACCCCCCTCCCTCCTCCGGGGCCGGAGCAGCCGCCCCCCCCTTCCCATCACGGGCCGAGGGGACGTCGCTCAAGGGCCAAGGCCGTGTCCCCAAGCATCCCCCGGCCTCCCTGTGCCCACCCCCCCCAGCCCCTGCAGCACCCTGGGGGGGCTGCAGGAGCCCCCACCGGCGCCGGGGGCTGCTGAGGAAAGGGGGGGGCGGCCGGAGGTGAAGCCCCGGGGATCCCTCCCAGCCCCCCAGGAGGGGAAGCTGGTGACCACGAGCCTCACGTGGGAAGGGGAGGAAGAGCGTGAGGTTTTCCTGGAGAAGGGCTGAGGTGGGGACGCAGACGCGGCGCGGGACAGGCAGAGACCCGGTTTGGGCTTTATTTGACTCAAATGAGGAAGAGGGCGCGTGGGGGGGGCCGGGGACACCCCCCGCCCAGAGCAGCAGCCACAGCAGGGACGGGCACGGGGCAGCCACCTCTCACCGATCCACTTCCCCAAAGACGATGTCCTGCGTGCCTGGGGGGGGAGGGGGGGGGGGGTCAGGGCACCGTCACCCCCCCGGCAGGGGGGAAGGACCCCCAAGAGCCGCGGGAGCCCCCGGAAGGAACGCACCGATGATGGCCACGACGTCCGCCAGCATGTGGCCCTGCGACATCCGATCCAGACCGGCCTGAAGCAGAAGCGCAAGAACCCCTGTCAGCCCGTCGCCCCCCCCCACCCCAGCACCCCCGAGCGCCCGGCACCCCGAGGCGGGAGGGGGGCGGTTCTGCCTCCCGGGTTTGCACAAGAGCTGCCCGGCCCCGCTCACCGCTTCCGGAGCGGGCGGGGGCTGTGGCGGGGGGCAGGCGGGGAGGGGGCGCTGCCCCCCCAGCGCGGGGCGGGGAGGGGAAGTGGCCGGTTGTGGGCAGGGAGAGGAAACCAGCGCCAGGGGCAGCGGCACGAGAGGAGAGCTCATCCCCCCCAGCCCAGACCCCCCCCTCGCCGCGGGCCCAGCCGCTCCTACCAGGTGAGCGAAGCCCGGCGCCTTGATCTTGCAGCGGTAGGGCCGGCTGCTGCCGTCCGACACCAGGTAGACGCCGAATTCGCCCTGCGGGACGCGGGGACGGGGCTGGTGACGCCGGCAGGGCCAAGTTGGGGACAGGACGGCCTGGCCCGGCGGCAGCAGCAGCCCCGCGGCGTCCCCGGGAGCGGCCTGACCCCGTGTCACCGTCCCCGCGATGCCACGAGAAGTGTCACCTTGGGGGCCTCGATGGCCGTGTAGGTGGCTCCGGGGGGCACTTGGTAGCCCTCAGTGTAGAGCTTGAAGTGATGGATCAGGGACTCCATGGAGCTCTGCGGACACAGGGCGGCACCGTCGCCGCGGGGGGGAGCGGGCAGGGAGCGCTGCCTGTCCCCTGCCTGCGCCTCGGCGGGGGACAGGGCGCGGCACGTGGCAGCCAGGGCGGTGGCCACAGTCCCACGGCCACGGGCCACAGCGAGCGCGGGGGATGAGGCGGCAGCTGCCGGGTCTCCTCTGCCTTCACCGGGGCGGCTCCGAGCGGGGCTGGGGGGCGCGGGAGCGGCTCCCCCCGCACAACCCCCCCCCCCGCGCAGGGACGGTCGCGGCGAGGCCCCGCGCGGGAAGGAAGCGCCTTTACCTTCATCTCTGCCCGCTTCGGGGGGGAGATTTTGGCATCGTCTACTTTGATCTCCCCCTCTGGCATCTTGTTGAGGCACTGGAGGATGATACGGAGCGACTGTCGCATCTCCTCCACGCGGCACAGGTACCTGTGGGACCCCAACGGCGCTCAGGACCCGCCCAGGACCCCCCCGGCCCCCCCCAGCGCCGGGGCGCGACGTACCTGTCGTAGCAGTCGCCGTGGGAGCCGATGGGGACGTCGAACTCCACCTGGTCGTAGACGTCGTAGGGCTGCGTCTTGCGCAGGTCCCAGTGGATCCCCGAGCCCCGGAGCATCACCCCGCTGGGCGGAGGGAGGGGGGTGAGCACCCAAACCAGACGGGGCCCTCCCCGCGCCCTGATGCCGGGGAAAGCGGCCACACATCCCCCCACCACGGCCACAGCTCCGACCCGCCCCAGGGAACCCCGCAGTGGGGGATGAGACCTTTGGGCTCGACCCTGACCCTTCTGGGGGGGACGAGGATGCAGCTGGGCAGCGGCAGGAGGCTGAGGCCCCTCCTCAGGCATCCCCAGGAGCCCCCTGACCCACCTGAACCCGTAGTTGAGAGCCTCCTCCGCCGTTATCACCCCGATGTCAACCGTGCGGTTCTTCCAGATGCGGTTGTTGGTCAGCATCTGTGGGCAGATGCGCATCAGCCCCCCGGCCCCCTCTCCCGATGTGGGTCACGCCGTCACCGCCGCGGGGGGAGCGACCCCGCGGGGTCAGCGCGACGCCCCAGCCCTCAGGGTGCCGGGAAACGGGGCCCGTCCCGCCTCACCTCCTCCACCTCGTCGATCCGCATGGAGAAATTCTTCACGAACTCATAGATGTCGTCCATCAGCCCCAGGGGCAGATCCTGCGCGGGAGGAGGGGAGGGTGGCACTGGGGGGCGCCCTGGCCGGCGCAGGGACACCCCGCACCCCCCCCGCCAGAGCCGCCCTCACCTGGTGCACCCCGCCGGGGCGGATGTAGGCCGCGTGCATCCGCGCCCCCGAGACCCGCTCGTAGAACTCGAACATCTGCGGGGACAGAGGGGATCCCGCTGCGTCCCGGCACGGCGCAGCCCCGAATCCACCCCCACCGCCGCAGCCACGCTGCCCTTTACCTTCTCCCTCTCCTCAAACATCCAGAAAAAGGGCGTCATGGCCCCGATGTCCAGCGCGTGCGTGGTCACAGCCATGATGTGGTTGAGCAGCCGCGTTATCTCTGCAAAGAGAACTGGGGGCAGAGGGGGCGCGGGGGGGTGAGCCCCTCGGCTGAGCCCCCAGAAAGCCGAGAGCTACGAGCCCTCAGGAGGGCAGGCAGGGCAGGCTGGGGTCCCCGCGGAAACGCCACAGAGATGCGTGAGGCCGCCCCCACCTCGGATCCACTGAGCCCGCAGCGGCGGGCGGATGTTGAGCAGCTTCTCCACGGCCAGGGAATAGGCCTGCTCGTTGCACATCATGGACACGTAGTCCAGGCGGTCGAAATAGGGCAGCGCCTGCCAAAAAACGGCATCGAGCAGCGGCCACCGGCACCCGCAGCCGGGCAGTGAAGGCCCGGGGCTGCCGGGAGCACCCGGGGGGTCCGTCGCAGCCGGGCAGCGCCAGGACACAGCCCCAGCCCCAGCAGCTCCCCGGCCCAGGGCGCTCCGAGCACACAGCGGCCACCGAGAGCCCAAAAGCCGCGGCCCCGGGCTGGAGCACACAGCCCTGCCTCGGGGTAAGGCGCGAGGGCAGGCAGGCAGCACCCTCGGCGAGTTTTCCAGCTCACAGACACCGCGAGGGCCCCAGTCCGGGGCGCGGCTGAGCGGGGCTGTCGTGGCGCTGCCCCACGCCGCAGCGGCTCCCCCCTCCCCTGGGCTATTTCAGGCTCTGGCCAGCGGGAAGGTTAAACCCGACTGTGATAATAAATCATCAGGGTCTGTTTACAAACACCACTGCGAACCCTGCCAGGCAAATAAATCCCCTCCCAGCGCGCCAAGGAGCTGCTGACGTATCTGAGCAGACAGCTGCAGACAGACGGACACCAGCAGCCCCTTCGCCTCCTTGCCGCTAAAGGACAGCCCGTGCTCTGCCGCCGGACAGACACCCCCCCCGGGACGGGGGGGCGCCGGCAGCCCGCCGGGCCGTACCTGCAGGTACGTCTTGTACTCGATGAGCTTCTCGGTGCCTCGGTGCAGGAGGCCGATGTGGGGGTCGCACTTCTTCACCGTCTCCCCGCTGAGCTCCATCACCAGCCGCAGGACCCCGTGGGCAGCCGGGTGCTGCGGCCCAAAGTTTATGGTCAAACTCGAGACCTTCTTGTGAGCCACAGGGTCCTTGTCTGCGCGGGGGAGGAAGGAGAATTGGGCGGGGAGGAACATCTAGCACCGAGCGCCCTCGGCCCTTCCCGGCAGCACGGACACGCAGAGCGGACGCCGGACAGACGTCCAAGCCGAGCTCAGCGCTTGGCCGGACACCAGGAACGCAGCGTCCCCGCCGCCAGCTCCCGCCTTGGCCCAGCACGAGACCCCTGGGACGGGCCCAAGGGCCTCCCGCCGCCTCCCGGGGGTGCGGGGAGCCAGACAGCGCCCTGCGCTGGGGGCGCGGAGGGGCCGGGGCGGGAGCTGAGCCCGGGGAGATCTGCGGAGCGGCCTGGAGCCACGGGGGCGAAGCTCAAAGCCCGAGCGGGGCCCGACACGGGAGCCCCGAGTGGCAGATGGGACCCTCGGGAGAACAAGCTGCCCCCGAACACCCGCTGGGCGCCCACGACACCCAGCGAGCCCCAGCCTGGCCCCGAGCACCCACCAAGCAGCAGCCCTAGGCACCAGGGGCCTGGGAGACCCCCGGACCCCCACAGGACCCGTTGGGCCGGTACCTCTGTGAGCCCCAGGCCCCAGAGGGCACCCAATGGCCCCCGGCCTGACCCGCGGCACCCTCTGACCTCACGTAACCCCCAGCCTGGCACCCTCCGAGCCCCACGGGGCCCCAGGTGCCTCCCGGACAGCCCTGAGCACCCACAGGGCCGCCAGCGAGCCCCAGTCGGGCTCTGGAGCCCCCTGAGGGCCCCCAAGGGTCTCCGACACCCCCTCAGGGCACCTCCGGGAACCACCCGGGGCACCCAACACCCTCCCAGGGGCCCCCATCACCTTTCAGGGCCCCCTCGTCCCTCCAGCGCCCGCCTGACACCCGCCAGGGCCGCGGTCTCCCTCCTCCGGGGCCCCCCCAGGGCCTCAGGGCTCCTCCGGGGACCCCGACACCCTCCCAGCGCCCCGGCCTCCCCCTGTCAGGGGTCCCCCGCCGCCCCTCACCGTTCCACGGTGGCGGCACCCACTTCTCCGTCTCCTTGCTCGGGTACATGACGGCGCCGGCGAACTGCTGGGCCCACTCCACATCGGGCTGCCACTGCCGCGCCGCCCTGCGGGACCGGACGGGCCGGGCCGTGAGAGGGAGCCAGGACCCCCGCCCGGGCCCCGCCGCCCCCGGCCCTGTCCTCCCGCCCCCTGTTCCCCACCGCTCTCACCGGGCCGGGGCCGGCCCCAGCCGCGCCACCGCCGCCGCCCGCAGCCCCGAAGGTGCCCGCAGCCGCCCCAGCGCCCGCAGCGCCGCCATCTTGCCCTTGGCGCTGCGCGTGCGCCGCCCCGCCCACAGCGCGGCGAGGGGCGGGGCCGGCGCCATGTTTGGGGAGGGCAGGCGAAGCCCTGCAGCGCCGCCATATTGACCATGGGCAGCTCCGCCGCCATCTTTACTAAGGGAAATGGCCGGGAAACTGGGGCCGCCGCGGCCGCCGCCATTTTTGTGCCGGGCAGAGGCTGGCGGCGGGCCGGGGCGGTGCCGGGGACCGGGGACGGAGGGGACAGGGACGGAAGGGACGGGGACGGAGGGGACGGGGACGGAGGGGACACCCCCGCAGGGGACAGGGCGAGCAGGACGCGCTGGGCGCAGGAGGAGCGGGGCGTCCCGGCGTGATGGCGGCGGGGACACGTGTCCCCAGGCCTCCCCGCTTGGGGACCGCTGCGGCCGGAGGTGGCCCCTGTCCCCTCCTGTGACACCTGCGGTGGCCTCTTGCGGGTGCTGGGCGGGGGGGGGGGTGACAGGTATCAGGGTGCCAGGGTTGAGGGGGGGGGGGTGACCAAAATTGTCCCGTGTCCACCCTGGCCAAGCTGCACCCCCAGCCCCCAGCGTGGGGCGTCCCCAGGCTCCGGCGTCGGGACTTGCCCCCCTGCCAGGGGACAGGGGACCCCCCGCTGGGCCAGGACCCTCCATGTCCCCTGTCCCCCCCCCCCACCACCATCCCCCCCAGGTCATGTTGGCTCCCGCGGCCTCGCTCTGCGTCATGGTCCCCAGTGACGCCAGCGTCCGCCTGCCCCCACGTCACGGCTGTTCCTGGCCCGGTGTGACTCACGGCGGCCACGTGGGCTGACGCCGTCCAGATGTTGGCCGCTGGCCACCCCCCCGCCCCCCCCCGCCATGGCGCGGGGCCACCCAGCTGCAGCTGGAGCCAGCCCCGGGCAGGGAGGCTGAGCCAGGAGGGGACCCCCTGTGCTGAGCCCCTGCTAGCACCCATGGGTGCCCCACGGCCCGGACCCCAGACCTGTGGGGGATACTGGAGCTGGGGGGTGCTGGAACTGGGAGATACTGGAATTGGGGGATACTGGACTTGGGAGATACTGGAGCTGGGGGGGATGCTGGAGTCAGGGGGTGCTGGAACTGGGAGATACTGGAGTTGGGGGATACTGGAGTTGGGGGATACTGGAGTTGGGCGATACTGGAATTGGGGGATACTGGAGTTGGGGGATACTGGAGTTGGGAGACACTGGAGCTGGGAGATACTGGAGCTGGGGGATGCTGGAGTCAGAGGGTGCTGGAACTGGGAGATACTGGAGTTGGGGGATACTGGAGTTGGGAGATACCAGAGTTGGGGGACACTGGAGCTGGGAGACACTGGAGCTGGGGGATGCTGGAGCCGGCGGGTGCCGGAGGTGGTGGGTGCCAGCCGGAGCAGACGTCAGCTCCCGGGGACACCGGCTGTGCCGGACACTGCAGCCCATGGGGACACCGGCGGATCCGTGTGAGCCACGTGTCGGCCGCGGCGGGTGCCAGGGCGCGGGGAGCTCCGGGGGGCTGCGGGCACGGGTGGGGGCTGGGCAGGTGCTGGCCCGGCCGCAGCACCGGCACCGGCGGGTCCCATGGGCGCAGCCGCGGCGGCACAGAGGCCCTTTGTGCGGCAGCGCCCGGTGCCGCCGGGTCCCTTTGTCACCCTGTTGTTCTCCCGGGGACGGCGGGGATGGCACCGGCCCCGGGGCCACGCGGGGCACCCCCAGACCGGGGTGCTGTGGGTGCTGGGGGTGCCGGGGCAGGAAGGGCGGACGGGCCTGGCCCCCCCGTTCCGAGAAGGAAGGAAGCAGGATGTGGCCCCGCGTCCTGCCTGGCTGGGCTGGGGGCCAGAAGGTGACTCCGGGTGTGAGACAGCGGGTGGCCCTGCTGGGAAGGGCGGACACGGGGAGGGGACGGAGGGGCTGACAGCGGATGGGCTGGGATGGAGGGGACCGGGAGGGATGAAGAGGATGAGGAGGGATGAAGAGGATGAGGAGGGATGGAGAGGGAGGGGACAGGCAGGGATGGAGAAGGATGGAGGGGATGGGCAGTGATGGAGAGGACAAGGAGGGATGAAGAGGATGAGGAGGGATGGAGGGGATGAGAGGGATGGAGGGAATGGAGAGGGATGAAGAGGATGAGGAGGAACAGAGGGGATGGAGGCGATGGGGAGGTATGAAGAGGATGAGGAGGGATGGAGGGGATGGGGACAGGCAGGGATGAAGGGGATGGAGAAGGATGGAGGGGATGGGCAGTGATGGAGAGGACAAGGAAGGATGAAGAGGATGAGCAGTATGGAAGGGACAGGCAGGGATGAGGAGGATGAGGAGGGACGGAGGGCAAGGCTGCCCTGGCAGACGCCCACGGCAACCGCGGCCCCCGCTGCCCCGGGGGTGCCCCGAGCGGCCCCGGCGAGGGGGGTCCCGGCGACGGGGATCCCCCGGCCCAGCCCCGCTCCCGGGGGACCCGGCTCTGCCTTCCCGGAACGTCCCGGGGGGTCCGGGGCCTCCCCCGCCGCCGGGGCTGCCCCGCTCCGCCCCCCGCCCGGGGCCGCCTCTCCCGCCCGTTAAAAGGCGGCGGCGGAGCCGGCGGGGACCCGCTATCGCCTCCCGCTGTCGCGCTGTCGCGGTGCCCGGGCCATGCGCCGCGCGCTCCTGCCGCTCCTGGTCGCCGCTGTCGCCGCCGTCGGGGCCGCCCCCGGCCCCGCGTGTCCCGTCACGGCCCCGGGCGAAGCCGGGACACGGTCCCGCGTGGGGCCGGCCCCGAGGAGAGCCAAGGTACGGGCGGGCCGCGACACGGCGGACTGGGACGGACTGGGACGGGGATGGACCGGGACTGGGATGGGCTGGGACGGGGATGGACCGGGACTGGGACGGGGATGGACCGGGACTGGGATGGGCTGGGACGGGGATGGACCGGGACTGGGACGGGGACGGACCGGGACTGGGATGGGCTGGGGCGGGGATGGACCGGGACTGGGATGGGCTGGGACGGGGATGGACCGGGACTGGGATGGGCTGGGGCGGGGATGGGCTGGGACGGGGATGGACCGGGACTAGGATGGGCTGGGGCGGGGATGAACCGGGGCTGGGACGGGGATGGACCGGGACTGGGACGGGCTGGGACACGTCGCAGGGAGGCGGACTGGGACCAGGACGGGCTGGGACTGGGATGGGCTGGGACCGGGACACGTCGGACGGAGACGGGCTGGGCCAGGTCCGGGCTTCCCCTCCGCCTCCCGGGGCACCGCCGGGACCCGCCCCGAGGGGCGACCGGTGCCGCGGGCAGCCGGGACCCTGCGGGGTGTTGGGGGGGGGGCACCGGGGGCGGGGGGGGGGCGCAGGGAGGGGCCCAGAGACACTGGGGAGCACCGGGCTGGCACGGGCGCGGTGCCGGGGGGCACCGGCAGGGATGTGCCCGTCGGTGGGGGACACCGGCCGTCCCCTGCTGGTCCCCTGCCCCAGCGCCCCGACTCCCGGCAGCGCTTCGCCTCGGTGCCGCGGTACGTGGAGACGCTGGTGGTGGCGGACGAGTCGATGGGGCGGTTCCACGGCGCCGGGCTCCGGCGGTACCTGCTGACGGTGCTGGCGGCGGCCGCCCGGTCCTTCGGCCACGGCAGCCTCGGCAACGCGGTGGAGCTGCGGGTGACGCGGCTGGTGGTGCTGGGCCAGGGCACCCCCGGGCCCCCCATCACCTCCAACGCCGCCCAGGTGCTCCGCGACTTCTGCCAGTGGCAGCGGGAGCTCAACGTCCCCGACGAGGACAGTCCCCTCCACTTTGACACCGCCATCCTCTTCACCCGGCAGGTGGGGGGAGCTGATGGCTGGGGGGGTTCGGGGGGGCTGGGGGGCTTCAGTTTGGGGTCCCCACGGGGGGGGTGGGAGCTGGCGGGGTCCCTGGGTGCCCTCCAGGGTGGGTGGGTGCTGGCTGTGGTGTCCATGGGGCTGGCGGGGTCCCTGCGGCCCGTCCCAGGGCGTTTGGGTGCTGGCCAGGTTTGGGGGTGTCCCCAAGCCGCCCCCCCCCGAGCCCCTGCCTGCCCCCAGGACCTGTGCGGGGCGGCCACCTGCGACACGCTGGGCATGGCCGACGTGGGCACCGTCTGCGACCCCGAGCGGAGCTGCGCCATCGTGGAGGACGACGGGCTGCAGTCGGCGTTCACGGCCGCCCACGAGCTGGGTGAGCCGGGGGGGGCCAGCGGGGGGCGGGGGGGGCCACCCACTGCCACCCGTGAGCCCCCCGGGGCTGATGTCACCGTCCCCCGGCGCAGGCCACGTCTTCAGCATGCTGCACGACACCTCCCCGCCCTGCCGGGAGCTGAACGGCCGCTCCGGGGCCGCCCGCCGGGTGATGGCTCCCGTCCTCTCCTCGCTGGAGCCCGGCGAGGTCTGGTCTCCGTGCAGCGCCCGCTTCATCACCGACTTCCTGGACAACGGCCACGGTAGGGCCCGGCCGGCAGGGCCCGGCGCAGCCGCGTCGCCCCCCGGTGCCCTCCGGGACGCCCGGTGCAGCGGTGCCGTGTCCCCGCAGGTCACTGTCTCCTGGACAAGCCTCCGGAGTGGCTGCAGCTGCCCTCGGCGCTGCCGGGCAGCGTGTACCCGCTGTGGCGACAGTGCCAGCTGGCCTTCGGGCCCGAGTCGCGGCCCTGCGGGGACCCGCAGCCGCCCTGCGCCGCGCTGTGGTGCACGGCCCGGGCCGGCGGCCGCGCCGTCTGCCAGAGCAAGCGCCTGCCCTGGGCCGACGGGACGCCGTGCGCGGGGGGGGGCACCTGCCTGGACGGGCTCTGCGCGGGGCCCGGCCGCCTGCGGGAGCTCACCGTGAGTGCGAAGGGGCGGCGGGGGGGCGGCGGGGGGGCGCTCGCCCGCCGGCACCGGTTTGACCGCCCCCGCGTTGCGTTCTCCGGCCGCAGACGCGCACGGACGGCGGCTGGGGCCCGTGGGGGCCGTGGGGCGGGTGCTCGCGGACCTGCGGCGGCGGGGTGCGGCTCTCCCACCGCGGCTGCACCGCGCCGGCGCCTCGCCACGGCGGCCGGTACTGCGAGGGCAAACGGACCCGCTTCCAGTCCTGCAACGTGGAGGAGTGTCCCGGCAGCACCCGTGAGTGGGGGGTGTGGGGGGCACCGCGCCCCGCCCGCGGGGGGGTGGGCGCTGCCGCCGGGGCTAACCGTGCCCCGCCGGGGCTAACCGCGCCCCGCCGCCGGCAGCCCTCGCCTTCCGGGAGGAGCAATGCGCCGCCCACAACCACCGCCCCGACCCCGCCACGGGGCTCCCGGGCCCCCCGGACTGGGTGCCGCGCTACAGCGGCGTCCCCGAGCGGGACCGGTGCAAGCTGACCTGCCAGTCCCGGACCCTGGGCTACTACCACGTGCTGCAGCCGAGGGTGAGTGTGTCCCCCCCCCCCGCCGGGCGCCCCGCGGTGCCGCCGGCGGGAGCTGAGGCCGAGCCGTGCCGCAGGTGACCGACGGGACGCCCTGCTCCCCCGAGAGCACGGGGGTGTGCGTGCAGGGCCGCTGCGTCCCCGCCGGCTGCGACCGCGTCATCGGCTCCAAGAAGAAGTTCGACAAGTGCATGAGCTGCGGCGGCGACGGCTCCGGCTGCACCAAGGTCTACGGCTCCTTCGCCAAAGCCCGGTGAGCACCTCGGCGGCGGCGGCGGCGGCGGGGCGGGGGGGGCCGCCACCCGCGGCATCACCCCCCCGCCACAACCCCCGCTGTGCCCCGCAGCTACGGCTACAACGACGTGGTGACCATCCCGGCGGGCGCCACGCACCTCCTGGTGCGGCAGCGCTCGGCGGGCGGCGGCGCCTTCCTGGCGCTGCGGCGGCCGGGCGGCGGCTCCCTGCTCCACGGCGGCCGCGTCCTCCTGTCCTCCGCCACCGACGTGCCGCTGCCGGGCGGCGCGACCCTGCGCTACAGCGGGGCCACGGCGGCCGCAGAGACGTTGGCCGGGCGGGGGCCACTGCGGGAGGCGCTGGTGCTGCAGGCGCTGGTGGTGGACGAGCGGCGCCCGCCGCGCCTCCGGTTCAGCTTCTTCGTGCCCCGGGCGCGGGGACGCCCGTCGGCAGCCTGGGAGCAGCAGAAGGCCGAGATCTTGGAGATCCTCCGGGGCCGCCGGCGTGACAAGTAGCGGCGGGAGCCCGGCCGGGAGCGGCTCTGCCCGGGAGCGGCCCCGCAGCACCTATTTATTCGGTTATTTATGACCCACCGGGGCCGGGGGCACCGTCCGCGGGATGGTGTCGGGCGGCCCCCGGCAGACTCGTCGAGCCCCGGTGCAGGCAACCGCGGCTACCTCAGCCCCTCGGCGGGCGGCGCGGGGCGACCCCCTGGGCAGGCCCCAGGCCCCCCCCGCCCCGGCGCAGCCCCCCCGCTGTCATTTACCGAGCGCCGTTATTTAAAGCTGTTCACGGACCGGCTGGCGCGGCGTGTGCTGAGCGGCGCGGCGGTGCCAGGCGCGGGACGTCCCTCGGCAGCCGCGGCTGCGCCCACCCGCCCTCGCTGCTCCCAGCACCTTCCCGGCCGCTCCCCCCCGGGTACCGCCAGCACCCCCCCGCTCCCCAAGAACCGGGCGCCACCGGGCTTTTGCCCACAACTTTATTGGGAGCCTCCTCCGGCCGCGCGCAGCCCCCCGGGGTGGCCGCGGTCTGTTCCCCTCATCCCGCGGGGGGGAAATCCCACCCCCCTGCATCCCCGGGACGGCGGGGCCGGGCGCCCGCTCTGCCGGGGAGCCCCGGGACCTCACGGCCGCAGCGGCTCGGTGCTGCCGGGCGGGTGCCCGGGCTCCGGGGGGGGGGAGAGGCCCCGCGCCGCCGGGCCCAGAGGCAGCGAAGCTCCGCGGGGGCTCCGGGGGGGATTTGGGGGGGGCCCCGCCGGGGGTGGGCGCTCACCGGGGCCGGCAGGGCAGCGGGAGCAGCGCGATGAGGCGGACGGCGGCGGCGGGGAGCGGGGGGGGGTTCGGGGCAGCCCCGCGGGGACGGGACACGGGGGGGACCCAGGGCCGGAGGGGAGCGCGGGGATCCGCGGAGGAGGGGCACGGGGACACCCCCCTCCCGGTCCCGGGCGTTCCCCCCCGGTCCCGGCGGCACCTGCCGCGCAGGGCCGTGGACCAGCACGGCGCGGGGGCCGTAGCCCAGGCCGGGGCGGGCGGGCGGCGGGCAGAAGGGCACCGCCCTGCCACCAATCGGAGCGCGCCCGCTCCGTGACGTCACGGAGGGGGGCGGGGAAAAACGCGGAAGGGCGGTGAGGCGGCAGCGTGCGCGGTTGCCGCGGCGACGGAGGAGACGCTGGACACGCCCCTTTGGGCCGTCCACGCGGCGCCCCGCCCCCTGACGCCAGCTCGGGCTCCCCCGGGTCCTGCCGCCCGCCGGCGCTGCGGGACACTCACACCCCGCCTGGGCCCCGCCCTCCACCCTCAGGCACCCGAACCGCGTCCCCCGTCGCCACCCGCAGCCCCGCGGCCTCGGTGCCACCGCCCCGGCCCCTCCTGCCGCAGCACGGCCTTGGCCCCACCCTGACCCCGCCCGCCGGGGCGCGACCGGCCCCTTTAACACCCGCCACGTCAGGAGGCCCCGCCCCCACGTCACCACGCCCCGCGCTCTCGCGCTCCGTCCGTTCCAAGATGGCGGCGGCGGCCGGTCGGGGCTGAGGCGTTTCCGCCGCCCGCAGGTACCGGGGGGGCCCGGAGCGCCCCGGGTGTGTCCGTGTGTCCCCCCCCGCGCCGCGGGTCCCACCCTCCCCCTTCCCCGCGGCGCCCCGCGATGCGGCCCGGCCCCCCCGGCGCCCGCAGCCGCCCCCGGTGATCCGGGCCCCCGGTGCTCCGGGCCCGCGGCGGCCCGGCCGGGCCCCGCCATGCTGCGGCGGCTGCTGGAGCGGCCCTGCACGCTGGCGCTGCTCGTGGGCTGCCAGTTCGCCTTCGTCGCCTACTTCTCCCTGGGGGGGTTCCGCAACCTCACGTCCCTCTTCGGCCGCGCCGCCGGGCCCGTCTTCGACTACTCCCGCACCCACGACGTCTACGCCAACCTCAGCCGGCTGCTGCCCCGCCGGCCCGCGCGCCCCGACCCTGCGCGGCCGCTGCCCTTCTGCCCCGAGCGGTCGCCCTTCCTCGGTGAGTGGGGCCGCCACCCGCAGCCCCCCCCCGCTTCGGGGGAGCGTCACGGCCGGTGGGGGGACCCCGGGCGGGGGGGGTCGGGGCAGGCACCGGCCGCCCCTCCCCGGGGGAAGAAGAACCGGCGGGGCCGGTCTGGGGAGGCTCCCGCGGGTTTGGGGCGGGGGGGGAGCGGCCCCGGGGACCCGCGCCCCGTCCCCACGCCAGCCCGTGCCGTCCCCGCGCAGTCGGCCCGCTGACGGTCAGCTTCAGCCGGGTGCCCACGCTGGAGCAGATCCAGGCGAAGAACCCGGCGGTGCGGGAGGGCGGCCGCTACCAACCCCTCACCTGCGAGGCCCGGTCCCGCACCGCCGTCATCATCCCCCACCGCAACCGCGAGACCCACCTGGGCCACCTCCTCTACTACCTGCACCCCTTCCTGCAGCGCCAGCAGCTGCACTACGGCATCTACGTGGTGCACCAGGTGAGTCTGGGGGGCGCAGGGGCCTGCGCTGGGCTCGTGCCGGGCCGCTGCTGCCAGCCCCCTCTCCCCATAGGCTGGCAACTCCACCTTCAACCGTGCCAAGCTGCTGAACGTGGGGGTGAAGGAGGCGCTGAAGGACGAGGAGTGGGACTGCCTCTTCCTGCACGACGTCGACCTCATCCCCGAGAACGACCACAACCTCTACACCTGCGACCCCTGGAACCCCAAACATGTCTCCATCGCCATGAATAAATTCGGATACAGGTGAGGGACCGCGGCGGGGGGGCGAGCTGGGAGCAAGGGGATCGGCCCCGGCTCAGCATCTCCCTCCCCTCGCAGCCTGCCGTACCCCCAGTACTTCGGGGGGGTCTCAGCTCTCACCCCTGACCAGTACATGAAGATCAACGGTTTTCCCAACGAGTACTGGGGCTGGGGCGGCGAGGACGATGACATTGCCACCAGGTAGGACACCGCGGGGACCGCCGGTCTCTCCGTCCCCCGTGTTTGTGTCTCGCTGGCCCTGGGATGGCGTCACCAAGCAGGACGAGTGCGTGGGGGCCGTTGCCACTGCACCGGAGGGGAGATGTGGGTGCCATCCCCAGGCCCTGGCACCCTCGGGTGACACGGCGGCTCGTCCGCAGGGTGCGCCTGGCCGGCATGAAGATCGCCCGCCCGCCCGTCTCCATCGGCCACTACAAGATGGTGAAGCACAAGAGCGACAAAGGCAATGAGGAGAACCCCCACAGGTCGGGGGGGGGCTGGCTGGGGGTTTGGGGGTGACAGGATGGGCTTGGGGGCGACGCTCCCTCTCCCTTGTCCTTTCCAGGTTCGACCTGCTGATCCGCACGCAGCGGATGTGGACGCAGGACGGGATGAACTCCCTCACCTACGCGCTGCTGGCCAAGCATCTCCACCCCCTCTACACCAACCTGACGGTCGACATCGGGACGGACCCTCGCGCCGGCCACGGCCGCAGGGGCCCGGTGCCGGGCCACGAGGGCCAGAGGTACCGCAGCAGCACCAGCCTCTTCCGGGAGGAGATGCTGCGCAAGCTGCCGCGGGACGCCACGGGCTGGCGGGACCAGGGGCTGTCCCTGTCCCCACGGTCGCCCACAGCCGCCGTGCGGCAGCCGCTGATGGGTAATGGCACCGGTTCCCCTCCGGGGATCACCCAGCGCAGCCCCGAGGCTGCCAGGGAGGGCGATGCCCACCCGGGGAGCAGCGCCGGCGTGGCTGTGGTGCAGGAGGAGGGTACCCTGCCCGCCCGCGGGGGCAACCAGAGCCTGCCGCAAGGACCCCGCTAGCCACCGGCCACCGCAGCTCCCGCATGGACTCTGCTCGCCGCCGCCCGGCGCTGGGGAGGGGCCCCCGCGGTGTGCGGGGCGGGGGAGCCGCGGCTGGGCCGGGCGCGTTGTGGCCTTGCTGGAGAGACTGGGGGGAGCAGCGAGCCCTGGGGGCAACCAGCCAGGGAGCTGTTGGCCGCGGGGCTGGTGCCTGATACTGGGGGCACCCCGGAAAGGGGGGCGGGGAGAGCCGGGGCCCTGGGGGCTCGCCTGGCTCCGTCTTGCTCCAGGCTGTGGGCACCTGAAGACGGTCGCAGGCTGCGCTGCCGGCGCGAGGTTATTTATTCTATTTATGAGCTGCTCCCTGGACCTTTATAAGGGTTTTTCAATAAAAAAAACACTTTGTCCTACAGCCACGGCACTGCTGGGTGCCAGGAGGGGACAGGGGAGGCCGGGGCTCAGCAGGGCCACCCCAGCAGCCGCTCCACAGCCGCTCTGGCGCTGGCGATGCAGTCGTTGACGGAGACGCCGGCGTAGGAGGCCCCGACGAGGCTGAGGGGCAGCTGCTGCTCCGCCAGGAAGCGGCCGATGCGCTCTGGGGACGGGGACGGGCGGTGGGTGCCTGGCGGGGGCCGAGGGACCCTCCATGCCCTGGCTCCCTCTTACCTGTGCGCTGCCAGTGGCCCAGTGTGTACTGGGGGATGCAGGCCTGGGGGGGGGAGCAGCCGGTGAGCCCTATGGGACCGCCGTGCCCCCCCCCCCCCGCCCCGCGGTGCCGTCACCCACCTGGTGCACCCGGACGATGCAGCGGGTCGGGGCCGGCTCCAGGCCCAGCTGCTCCCGCACGGCTGCCTGCGCCCGCTGCAGCAGCAGCGCCGGGGCCGCCGCCTCCCCGAAGCTCTGCCCGAACCAGGCACCTCCCAGCATCACCTGTATGGCACCGTGAGCCCCCAACAGCCCCGTGTCCCCCCCCCAACTCCATCCCCTCTGCTCACCGTCAGCCGCACCGAGGCGGCCCCGGTGCCGTTGTGCTGGGGGAAGGCCACCGAGTCGTAGACAATGCCCAGGAGGGAGGCATCCTCGGAGGAGGGCACCAAGTGCCCAAAGCCCTGGGTGGGAGCAGGACGGGGTCATCTGTGGGTGCTGGGGGTCCCCGTGGGTGCCAGGGGACACCCGTGGGTGCTGGTCTCACCGTGACAGGCAACGTGACGCCCTCGTACTGCAGGTTCACCACGGCCACCGACACAGCTGGGATGCGCCGCAGCTCCTGTGCCAGCGGCTCAGCCTCGTCCGGCAGCACCTCAGCCAGGGCTGGGGGGAGAGGGGACATCATGGGGGGACAATGCCGTCCCCCTGCCCCTCCTAGGCCCCAGGGGAACGCCCAGCCCTACCTGCGGCCGGGAGGGCGCTGATCACGTGGTCGGCCGTCACGGTGCCGTCTGCCAGGGTGAGCTGGGGGGAAGAGGAGCATTGGCGGGGGTGTCACAGGGACGGGGGCACTGAGAAGGGGACCCAGGCACCCCCCCAGCCAGGGCCCTACCTGCCAGCGGCCATCGGGGCAGCGGCGCAGGCGGAGCAGGGGCGCGTGGCAGCGCAGCTCGACGCCGCGTGGGCGCAGGAAGGCCGCCAGCGCCTCGGCCAGGCTCTCCATCCCGCCCCGCAGCGACCACTGACTCCAGCGCTCGGCCCGCGCCCGGCGGCTCAGCCCCGACTCGGCCCCGCGCTCCTTCCCTGCGGGTGACAGCGCCGGTGTCCCCTCATGCCGCAGCGGTGGCACTTGGGGTGTCCCCTCCCGGCATCCCGGCGCTTACCGGAGCCCAGCGCCAGCCCCAGCAGGACGGAGCGCCAGCGCCGCTCGGCCTCAAAGAGCGCGGGGAAGCAGGAGCGGATGCTCAGCGCGCGGCAGTCCCCGGCGAACACCCCCCGGCACAGGCTGTCCACGGCGATGTCGGCCACCTGCAGGGACGTGGTGGGGTGAGGTCGGTCCCCGCCCGGCCCCTGCCAGGCCCTGATAAACCCCCGGCGTTATCACCCCGCGCAGGCGCCCACCTCGCGGCCGAAGCGGCGATGGGCGAAGGCGTGAACGCTCTCGTCGGGCTCCGTCCCGGCCGGCGCCAGCAGGTCCTGCACCCCGCTCCAGAGCAGCGCCCGCGAGAAGGGGGGCACCGGCCGCAGCAGGCCCCTGGGGACACCGAGGGCTCAGGGAAGGGCGGCCCGCGGGTGGCACCGGGTGGGGGGGCGCCGGGGCAGGCACCTACCCCAGGCCCGAGGGCAGCTTGTGCAGGGCCCCGCCGGCGTAGAGGAAGCGGTTCTGGGAGGCCGGGTGGTCCCCGGGGACGGGCAGGACGTCGCTCTCCAGGCCGAGCTCGGAGACCTGGGGGGGACACGGGCAGGACGGGGGCGGGGACGGGCCCAGGACCCGCCGCGGGGCAGCCTCGACGGGACCCCAGCACCCGTGCGGGGACCCCCAGACCCGTGCACGCCCCCAGGGACCCCCTCCGGACCCTGGCACCTTCGACCAACCGAGGGACCCCGCAACACCCCAGCCCCCACCCGGAGACCCTCTGGCACCCGGCACCCAGCCCCAGGCCCCCCCCGGACCACTGCACCCCAGGATCCCCGTGCCCTCATGGCCCCAGGGACCCCCGACACCCACCCAGGGACCCCCTTGGCCTCCAGCACCCTGGACCAACCCAGGGACCCCCCCCCCTCCAGATCCCAGCACCCTGCCCAAGGGACACACACACACACACACCACCACCCCCCACCCCCCCCCCGGATCCCAGCACCCTGGGTCCCCCTGGTGCCCTGAACCAAGCCCCAGGGACCCCCGCCTGCGCCCTCCGGGCCCGCCCTACCATGTGCAGGGTGTCGGTGCCCACCGCCCCCCCGGGGCGGACGCCCCGCGGCCCGTGCTCGAACACGGCCCCGTCGGCGGTGCGGGTGCTCTGCAGCCACCCCCCGAGGCGGCCGCTGGCCTCCAGCAGCAGCACCTGGGGACAGCGCGGTCACCCCGGAGTGTCCCCGGGGATCGGGGGGGGACTCCCAGGGGGACCCGGGGGCCGGCGGGGCCCCGCGCTCACCTTGGGCGGGCGGGGGCCGCGGGCCAGGTGGTAGCAGGCGGCCAGGCCGCTGATGCCGCCCCCCACGACGGCCACGGTCGGCGGCATTGAGGGACCTGGGCCGGGCAGCGGGGCCGGGCTGAGCGCCGGGGACCGGGACCGGGACCGGGACCGGCACCCCCGGGCCCCCCCCGCCCCCCCCGCCCCGTCCGCACCTCTCCCGGTGCCCGCGTGTGAGCCGGGGACAGGGCGGGGCTAAGGACGTGGAGCGCCAATGGCATGACGCTCTCCTCTGATGGACAGGATCAGGGACCGCCCCCCGTTCCCAGCGCTACGGCGGCCGAGCAGGACCAGGCTGCGGCGCGGTCAGCAACGCGCCCCGCCCCCGGCGGCCTACGCCCCGCCCACACGCCCGATACCCCGCCCCTTCCGCACCAGGCTGCGCCCCCCGCAGCGCACCTGCCTGTCAGCTCTAGCCCCGCCCCTCCCAGGCCCCGCCCCCACCGCACACCTGCCCGTCAGCTCTAGCACCGCCCCTCCCACCCCAGGCCCCGCCCCCCGCAGTGCACCTGCCTGTCAGCTCTAGCCCCGCCCCCACTGCACACCTGCCCATCAGCTCTAGCACTGCCCCTCCCACCCCAGGCCCCGCCCCTGCTGCACACCTGCCTGTCAGCTCTAGCCCCGCCCCTCCCAGGCCCCGCCCCCACTGCACACCTGCCCATCAGCTCTAGTACCGCCCCACCCCCCCAGGCCCCGCCCCCACCGCACACCTGCCCATCAGCTCTAGCCCCGCCCACCCCAGGCCCCGCCCCTGCTGCACACCTGCCCATCAGCTCTAGCACTGCCCCTCCCACCCCAGGCCCCACCCCCACTGCACACCTGCCTGTCAGCTCTAGCCCCGCCCCAGGCCCCGCCCCCACAGCTCACCTGCCCGTCAGCTCTAGCCCCGCCCCTCCCGCACCAGGCCCCGCCCCCCCACCTCCCAACCCTTCACACCTCCAAACTCTGGCTTTTTTTTTTTTTTAATAAATTTATTCACAAAAGCCCCCCCCGGGGCAGCGGGGGCTGCGGCCGCCCGGCCCCCCTCCCCGCCCCACGGGCCACGGGGCGGGGGCAGCCCCCGGGCGCGGGGCGGCTCAGGGCCTCCTTCCTGGGGGCTCCTCCAGCTCGTAGAAGAGGACGTAGCCCTCGCTGGACGGCACCTGGTTCTCGCTGATGGGCGAGACGCTGCGGCAGCACCCTCAGCCCACGCCCGCCCCGGCGGGTGGGGGGGACGCGGGGCCCCGGCGAGGCGGGGGGGCGGTCGGGAGGGGTGGGGGCACCTACCGGGAGTCGTTGTAGACGCGCCAGCCGGCCGGGTCGCGGCAGAAGGCCGTGTAGTGGCCGTAGTGGACGCTGCCCGAGTGGTTGCAGAGGGCGTAGAGGCTGTAGACGGCGCTGCCTGCGGCGGCAGGCCGGGGTCAGCGCGGCCCCCAGGCTCGGCATGGCCCCCCTGCCGTGTTCCCCCCCCGCCGCGCCTCACCCGCCTTCTCGCTGGCGAACTCCCGCAGGTTGAGCTGCTGCAGCGGGAAGTCCACGAAGACGGAGCACTTCTTGATGGAGTAGCGGGTGGTGGAGAACCGGTTCAGGTCTGGGCAGCGTCAAGGGAAACGCAGCCCCGAGCGGCCGGAGGGAGGGAGGGAGGGACGGCACCACCCCCCCCCAGGCCTCTCCCCGGCCCCCCCCGCCGCTCCCTGAAGGATACGGAGCACCAGGATGCGCGGGAAGCGCTGGATCGTCAGCTTCTTCGTGCTCCGTGTCCGCTGCCGGCACTTGTCGCAGACCTGCCGGTGGCACGGCGCCGGTGAGGAGGGGCCGGGGGCTGCCGAGCCAGCGCTCCCGAGCCGCCAGCCCCCGGCTCTTACCGGGGCATTCTCGGAGTCCAGCTCCTCCTCCTTGGTGAAGAGGCTGAAGCAGTCGTGGAGCGAGACCTTCCCGCCGGCAAAGCTCTTCTGCAGGGGGAGGGGGTCAGGTGGGAGCCCGGGGGGCGGCCGGGGGGGGCGGGGGGGCCCTGCCCCGTCCCTACCTTTGGGATGGGCAGGGAGAGATCGCAGAAGACCTCGAAGGTGGTGGAGCGGTAGCCGCACGCCTGGCACTTGAGGCAGCTCTTCAGCTGCCCCACGAAGAGGTCTGGGGACGAGGGGGGTGTGAGGCCGGGCAGAGGGGGGCAGCCGGAGGGGTTTAGGGGTCCGGAGGGCGTGACCCCCGCCCGGCAGCACTCACCCACGATCTTGCTGTCCTCCCTCTCTAGGTATCGCTTCCACATCTGGTTGGCGCGTTCGTCGTCGCTGTGGCGAGAGGTGGCGGGTGAGGCTGCACATCCCCACGGCCGGGGCTCCCCCCCCCGCCCCCCTCTGCCCCACCCCCCCTCACCTCAGCGTCTCGGGGTCCTCCAGCGCGGGGCTCCGCCGGGCATCCGAGAGGATGCTGGGGGTCCTGCGGCCCTTGCGGTTGATCTCCACGTGCAGCCGGTCCATGAAAAACTTGAGGAACTCCTGCGCGTCCTGCTGGCTGCGGAGGGAGGGAAGGACTCATTGCACCCACCGCCGCCCCCCGGGGAGGCCGGGGAGCTGCTGAGGGTCCCAAGTCTCACCTGTATCCGGTGAAGGAGGGCACGTATTTCTGAAAAACGGCCTTGAAGCGCCCGGGGTTGATGGCCTCGGAGGAGTCGGGGTGCCAGAGGGCGGCGATGACGTCGGCGAAGGCTGCGGGGACAGGGGACGTGGTGGGTGTCAGCGCCAGTGAGGTTTATGTAAGGCCCTGGGGGGGGGGGGGGATTAGCTGCAGGGGGGCTCTGTCCCACCTTCGGTGAGCTCCTGGGGGGCGCGGGGGCCAGGGGGCTGCTCCTGCTGGAAGTCCCGGCGCAGGCAGTAGTCCCGCAGCGGCTTGGTGCTGCTCAGGCACTGCAGCACGGCGTTCATGAAGCACTGCGAGAGAGCGGCGGGGACGTGGTGATGCCCTGGGGGGAGGCTGCCGGGCCTCGGCACGTCCCCAACGTCCCCTCACCCCCGGCTGCGCCACAGGGACCCCCGAGGGGCTGGGGGAGCTCCAGGGACGTGCCGGAGGGAGGGAACCACGAGCGCAGGGGGTCCCCAGGACAGAGGGATGGGCAACGCGGGCGCTTACCGTGTTGCCCAGGTTCCTGAGGCCGACGTGTCCCGAGCCCAGCAGCAGGGTGTGATGGGTCTGCGGGGACACAAAGGGACGGGGGTGAGACCCGTCCCCGCGTCGTAAACCCCCTCCAGCCGCCCCTTGGCTTCCTACGGACGGACAGACGGACGGACGCTCCCCCGGCTTCACCTCGCCGCTGACGAGCAGCAGCCCCATGACGGCCGTGTGGACCACCGAGTCAGAGATGCCGGCGCCGCGGCCCTGCAGCTCCCGCTGGGTGAGCAGGGTGCGGTGCAGCTGGCGCGGCAGCTCCACCAGTGTGGCCGCCTGCAGCCCCGGCATGGCCCTGGCACCGCCGGGGCGCCGGGACGGGACTGCGGCACCTGCCGGGCCCCCTCCGCCCCCCTAAGCCACAGCTCATTAGCTGATCCGATTTCCCCCGGCTATTCTGGGCCTTGCTGGAGGCTCATCTCGGGGGATTAGATTGAAGGAGAGGGACAGCGGGCGCCCGGAGAACGGGCGGCGGAGGCAAACCGGCCTCGTGCCGCCCAGCGAGGGGCGGGAGCGCGGCGTGGGCAGCTGGGCAGCTCGGCGGGGCCAGGGCAGCCCTGTGCCGCCGGCGGGGGACGCGCCGTGGTGGCCGAGCCACGTCCCCATCCCCGTCCCCCACCAGCGCAGGCCCGTCCCCAGGATTTCAGGGAACCTAATCCCCACACGTGGCCCAGGGCGAGCGGAGGACAGGGGCTGCTCAGCAGCGAGAAGGCAGATGCGGAAACGGGCACGGCACCGGTCGGCCCCCGGCACCCCCAGGGCCGAGGGCACTCGACCCTTTCACACCTGGGGGTCCCCCAGGAGGAGCGGAGGGGGGAGAGGTGAGACCAGCCCCACAGCCCTGCCCCACAGCGTCACCGACCCTGGCGGGACTGGGGCAACACAGGGCCCAGGGCACGTCCCGCCAGCGGGACAAATCCGGAGGCTCTTACGGCTGCCGTCTTCTCCTCGGTCCTGCCGGGTGCCGGGGCTCTGCCCATGGCGGGGCTGCCGGGCGCCGGGACGCCGGGGCTGTGGGCGTACGGGGGGTCGGGGGCGGTACGAGTCCTCGGGCAGCCCTCGGGCCGGACGGAGAGCAGCGGGGCCGCGGGCTTCCCGTCCAGCCCCGGGGAGACGTTGACCCTCCGCAGAGAGGAGCTCCTCCGCAGCGCCAGCGAGCCGGCGCTCAGCTGATGGCCACAGTCCCTCAGCACCAGCCGGCTCAGCACCGCCGCCACGTCCTCGGCGCGGCCGCCGCCGCCACCCTGGCTCAGGTCCCCGATGCTGATGGACTTGGAGCGGGCCAGGTTGCTCCGGCGGCGCTCGGCCTCGCGGCCCGCCAGCGAGGCCCCGGCGGGCAGCGAGAAGGAGGCGCTGCCCGGCACGGCGCCCGCCTGCGGGGAGCCGGGCACCCGCACCGCGTGGTCCGCCTTCACGGGCCCCCGCCGGCACGCCGAGCCGCGCAGAGCCTCCCCCCGCTTCGAGGCCCGACCCCGGTCCAGCTCCAGCTTCTTGCCTCGGTCGTCCAGCGGGCCGGGCCGGGGCGGCAGGAGGCGAAGCTTGGGGGCCGGGGAGAGCCCGTTGGCGGCGGCGGAGGCCAGCGCGGCGGCGTGGCGCTCCTGGCTCAGGGCCCGGTGCCCGCTGGGCAGCTTGGCGGCCGCCTTGGGCTGGGAGGTGACGACGCCGTGGTCCCTGGCCCGGCCGACGCGGTGCTCCGAGGCCTGGGGCATCGCGGCGACGGCCGAGAGCGGAGCCCTGGGCGGGGGGAGAGGGACCGGGCTGACGCCGGCGGCGCCGGGCCGGCGCGGGGGGGCACCGGGGCGCGCACCCACCTCTCTGCCCGCGCCGCCGCCCGCCAGCGCCGCTCACAGCCCCCCGCGGCGAGCGGCCGGCCGGAGCGTCCCGTCGGCGGGGGCCCTGCGGCACAAGGAGGATGCGCCGGGTCAGCAGCCGGGGCCGGGGGCGGCGAGACCCCGCAGCCCCCCGCTCGCCAGGGGCGGGCGAGTCACGGCGGCGCTTGGCCCCGCCGGCAGCTCCCGGCGCTCGGAGCGGCCGGGCAGGGGGCAGCCGCCTCCCGGGCCTGGCTCCGCGGGGACACCCGGCACGGGGGGGGGTGGGGGGGCGGCGCGGGCCCCGCGCGGAGGCTGCCGGTGCTCGGTTGTCCCCGGAGAGCGGCTCCGGGGCGGGGGGGGTCGGTCCCGCCGGGCTCGCCCCGCTCCGGGCAGGGCGCAGGCGGGGCCCGCGGCGGATGCAGCGCCGGTGGCCGCGGTGCAGCCGCCGGGAGCCGCGGCCCGGCGAGAGCCCCGAGCCCCCAGCCCGGGCGGGGGCCCCGCGCCATGGCGGAGGCCTCCAGCCCCCCCCCCGGCCCGCCCGTGCCCCCAGCTCGGGGCTCCCCTCGCCCCGCCCCCCCCCCCCCGCGGCCGGTACCAGGGCGCCCCGCGGCGCTGCGGCCGCCCCGACCCCCGCCCCCGCCGTACCTGCCGCGGGCCGCCATGGCAACAACTCCCGCAGCACCCGCCGCCATCTTTGTTCCTCCCGCGCGCCGCCCCGCCCCGCGCCGCCTCGCGCCCAGCGCTGCGCCTGCGCGGCCCCGCCCCCCGCCCCGCCCCCGCGTCGCCATGGAGACCGCGCGGCGTCCCACCCACCGCCCCCCCGTTCTTAAAGGAGCCGCCGCACCCGCTCTTCTTAAAGCGACAGCGTCCGCCGGTAAAGCGTTCCTGTAGGACGGCGCCGGGGGCTGGGCGGGGGGGCCGCCCCCTCACCGGGAGCCCCGGAGCAGCAGGCGGGGGCAAGGCCAGGGCTGAAGCGTTTATTGAGGGGCAGCAGCGAAGCGGCGGGAGCAGCCGGGGGGGGGTGGGTGTGTGCACCCCCCCCCAGCCGCTCACTTCTCCTTGTGCTGGATGAGGCCTTTGGCGACGAGGTCGGGGATCTCCACGGCCAGCCAGGGGCCCAGCTGCGGGGACAGAGGGTGAGCGGCCCCGGGGGGACACCCCCCCCCTCCCCCGCAGTGTCACCCCCCCTGCCACGACACCCCCGACTCACCCCCAGAGCCATCAGATGGGCCAGGCCGAATTTGGGGACGTTCCTGGCCCAGAGGGGCTTGAAGTGGTCGCTGAGGCAGATCTTGCCCCCCCTGGGGGGAGGAGGGAGCCGTCAGACCCCCCGGGCCCCCCCCTACCCCGGGACACCCCCCCACTCCCCACACCTGTACATCTTGGCCGTCTTCCCGTCCAGCTCGGGGATGGCGATCTCGGGCGCGGTGGCGGGATAGGTCACCGGGATCTGGGGCGGGGGCACGCGGGGGTCAGCGCCCCCCCCGAGCCCCCCCCGCCCCGCGTGCCCCCCCGCCCCGCCCCCACTCACATCAAACTCGAGGGCGAACTCGTACTTGAGCAGCTCGTGGATGTACCAGCACCTCCCGGACCACCTGCAACCGCCGGGGGGGACCCTCAGCCCCGGCCCCCGCCCCCGGACACCGGAGCGGCCCCGGGGCGGGGGGAGCCCGGCCCGGCCCCCGCCCCGCTCACCCACCGGGTGCCCTCGGCGTTGGACTCCAGGCGGAACCAGTCATTGTCGGCGCGTTTGTTGTTCTCCACGTACTGGGGGGAGCGGGGGTGAGCGGGGCCGCCGGGAGCCCGGGGGGACCGGGAAGGGGGGGGGGAAACCGGCGGTCCGGGCGCACCTGGATGAGGGCCCGGTACTCCTCCTTCAGCCGCGGCGCCCACCCCTCCCGGTCCCGCGGCCCCGCCGCCGTCCGCAGCAGCGGCAGCTCCGCCACCGCCCGCCGCGCCGCCTCCTCCGCCATGTCCCCGCCGCCGGAAGCGCGGCTCGGCCCGGGGCGGAAGTGACGTTCCCGGAGGCGCCGGGCCCCGCGCCGCCATCTTTACCAGGGGCACGGGCGGGGCGCGACGCCGCCCCGGCACCTCCATCTTTAGTGCTGGCAGAAGTGAGTTTGTCGGGTCTCAGACGCGCTCGCTCTCCCTCCCCCCTCCCCCCCTCCCGGCCCCCCGGCACCAGCGACACGGCAGCGGCTCCGAGGCTTTTATTGTCACGGGGCGGGTGCGGGGGCCGCCATGGCGGGGCTCAGGGCTGCCCCTCGCCCTTGCCCAGCTCCAGCACGGAGGAGAAGAGGTTGACGATGTTGCTCCGCAGCTCCTGGGCCAGCGGCGCCAGCTGCTTGTTGGCCCGGTCGAAGTAGGCCCTGGGGAGAGGCAGACAGTGAGGGGGGGCTGAGGGGTGCCCGAGGGCCCCGTCCCCCGTGTCCCCCCGCCGTACTCGGCCTGGCTGCGCAGCTCCTCCGCCTGCAGCTTCTGGGGCAGCTCCTTGGTGAAGACGGAGAGCAGCGGGAAGTAGCGGTTGACAAAGTCCTCGACGGCCGGCGCGGCCTCGGGGGTGGTGGGGGCGGCCTCCACGGCCTCGCGCCTCACCACGGCGGCCCGCAGGCGGCAGGCGCAGAGCAGCAGCAGCGCGGCCGCCAGCACCTTCATCTTGGCGGGGCTGGGGGCTGCGGGGCTGGGTCAGTGGCAGCCGCTCCGCCCCACGGCACCCCCCTGCCCCGTCCTGCCCCATGGAACCTCGGTCCCCCTCCTGCCCCATCCCTGCCCCATAGCCCGGCCCCACGGCCCCATCCTGCCCCACTCCCGCCCCACCCCGCCCCGTCCCGTCCTGCGCGGCGCCGGCTGCCGCTCACCTGGGCAGGACTCCAGGGGTGCGGGGCTGCGGGTCCCCCCTCGGGGGTTCCTTATATCCCCCCGGCCACTCCCGCCCCTGGGCCAGGGGGGCCGTGCCGGCCCCGCCGTGGCCTCGGTAAACACGGCGGGGGTAAGGGTCGCCGCGGGGGACGGCCCCTCCTCGGGCTGTCGAGGGCGGCCCCGCACCCCGGGATCCTGGACCTGCGGCCCAGCGCGGGTGGTGGGTGACAACGGCCCGGGGGTTTGGGCTGTGGGGGCCCTTGGGGCCGGGGCTGCCACGGTGGGGGCTTGGCTAGTGGCCCCGTGGCACGTGTGGCCCCACGGCGTGTTCCAGCCCCACAATGTGTTGTGACCCTGCAGCACAGTGGGACCCCCCAAGCAGCCCCAGGGCCCCCCCCAGCCCCCGGCCCCCCCTGTACTCCCACTCCAGCACCCACCAGCCCCCCTGCCCCACCCCGGGGTCCCTGCTGGGTGGGGGCACCCCGAGGGGCTGCACACCCACCCCGGCTGCCAGGGGGCGAAGGTCGTCACCCGCCTTATCGCTGACCCTCGGCCGCCAACGTGACAGCGTGACTCAGCGCGGGGCAGGCGGGGGCCGTCCCAGGGGGGCACCCATGGGGGGGACCCTGGGGACACCCCCACCATGGGGCCAGGCCGGGGTCCGGCTCCGGCGCTATCTGGGGACACGTGGCCAAAGGGCACCTGGGCGGCACCGGGCACTAAAACTCTTTGTCCCCTGGGTCACCAGTGGGGCCACAGGGGCCCTTCCCCCCCGAGCCCCCGGCCACAGCACCCTGCCAGGAGGGGTGCTGGTGGCGGCAGCAGGGACAGGGGACGGGGACACGGGGCAAGGAGGGGGATGTGCGACAGGGGACGTGGGGCAAGGAGGGGACACAGGCGGGGGAGGTGCGGGGGACGCGGGGGGGGGACACGGGGGGAATTGGGACACGGCCTGGAGGGACGGGGGGGACATGGGACACGAGGGAGTAAACGGGATGCGGGGGCGGGGAGGAGACGGGGACACCCGGGACACGGGGAGGGGGGGGAGGACACCCGGGACACGGGGGGGGCCACCCGGGACACGGGGGGGGCGGGACGCGGCAGCACGGTCCGGCGCGGCCCCGCCCCCGCGGCTCAGCCAATGGGCGGCGAGCGCTGCCCGGGCCCAAGATGGCGGCGGCGGCCTCGGGCGGGCGCGGCCCCGCGAAGCCGCTTCCGGCGCCCGCGCCCGCGATGGCGGCGCCCGGCGGGGACGGGGGGGGCGGGCGGCCGTAGGGCCGGGCCGGGCCATGGGCAACGCGCTGCGCCCCGCCGCGCCCCGCGCCCCGCGCCGGGGGGAGCCGCTGGGCAGCCCCGGCAGCTTCGATGAGCTGCACCGGCGGTGCAAAGGTGGGGCCGGGGGCGCCGGGCGGGGGGCGGACACCGGGACCGGGGGGGGTCCGCAGGCGCGGGGGGACGGGCCGGTCCCGGGGGGCAGCGGGGAGGCACCGGGGGACTGCCCGGGGGTGCGGTGCCCCCACCGACCCCGCGCTCTCTCGCAGAGGTCTTCCCGCAGCAGATGGAGGGGGTGAAGCTGATCGTCAACAAGACCCTGAGCAGCCACTTCCAGGTCAGGGGGACCCGCGGGAGGGGACACACGGACTGTGGCCGCGGCCCCCCCGCTGCCCCCCGCCCCCGCTGACCCGCCGTCCCCGCAGGTGACACACACGGTTCACATGAGCACCCTCGGCCCCTCCAGTTACCACTTCAACGCCACCTTCGTGGGGGACCGGCAGCTTGGCCCCACCGAGGTGAGGCCCCGCGCCCCGGGGTGGCCCTGGGACGGGGGGTGGCCCTGGGGTGGCCTCAGGGTGGCCCTGGGACACTCCCGGGGTGGCCCTGGGATGGGGGGTGGCCCTGGGGTGGCCTCAAGGTGGCCCTGGGACACTCCCGGGGTGGCCCTGGGACGGGGGGTGGCCGCAAGGCTCTGAGATGGCGCCAGGATGGGTGGGGGTCACCTGTGGGACGAGGGGTCCCGGCCCGCGGCTCCAGCCGGGGACAGGGGATGGGGGTGCCCCTCTGCCCCGGTGACCCCCCCGTCCCCAGGCCTTCCCCACGCTGGTCGGGGACATGGACAGCAGCGGCAGCCTCAACGCCCAAGTGCTGCAGCTGGTGGCCGAGCGCGTCCGCACCAAAGCCGTCTTCCAGGTGGGGCCGGGCGGGAGAGGCCGGGGGGTGTCGGGGGGTGTCCGGGGGTGTCGGGGCGTCGCCGTCCCCCACAGGCGGCGCTGGGGACGGGGGCGGGACCCGCGGCGGTGGCCGTCCCCTTGCAGACGCACCAGGCCAAGTTCGTGACGTGGCAGTTCGACGGCGAGTACCGGGGGGACGACTGCACCGCCACCCTCACGCTGGGCAACCCCGACCTGCTGGGCGAGTCCGGTGAGCGGGGGCTCCCCCCACCCCGCCGCGGGGCCGGGGGGGCCGCGCGCTGAGGGCCCTGTGTCCCCGCAGTGATCCTGGTGGCCCATTTCCTCCAGAGCGTCACCCCCCGCCTGGTGCTGGGCGGGGAGATGGTTTATCACCGGCGGCCGGGGGAGGAGGGCGCCATCCTGACGCTGGCGGGCAAATACACGGGTATGCGGGCGCCCGCGCTGGGGGGGCCCCGGGCACGGCCCTGGGGGGTCCCGCCCGCCGCGCCGGCCCCGGGGGACGCCCCGGCTGCCCTCGCCCCCCCCTTCGCTTCTCTCTTCCAGCTCTGAAGTGGGTGGCGACGCTGAACGTGGGGTACGGTGGAGCCCACGCCAGCTACTACCACCGAGCCAACGAGCAGGTGAGCGGCCCCCCGGCCCCCGCTTCTCCCCGGCCCCCGCCCCGGGGCCTCACGGTTTCTGCCCCGCAGGTGCAGGTTGGGGTGGAGCTGGAGGCCAACACGCGGCTGCAGGACACCACCTTCGCCTTTGGCTACCAGCTCAACCTGCCGCAAGCCAACATGGTCTTCAGAGGTGAGCGAGGAGCCGCGCTGGCACCTGGCAGCCTCAGCACCGGCCGGGCGCTCACCCCGTGCGTGTCCCCCCCCCCGCAGGGCTTCTGGACAGTAATTGGAGCGTCGGGGGGGTGCTGGAGAAGAAGCTGCCCCCCCTGCCCGTCACCCTGGCTCTGGGCGCCTTCCTCAACCACTGGAAGAACCGTTTCCACTGCGGCTTCAGCGTCATCGTGGGCTGAGGGGCCGCGGGGTGGGCGGCACGTGCCACTGTCCTGCTCAGGGAGCTGCCGCGCCGCGGGGGTGCCGGCCGGGCCCTGCTCCCGCATCGCGGCGCCGGGGGAGCCCGCGGAGGGAGGACCTGGTCCCTCGAGGCCAGGGGACACTGTGTGACAGCGTGCGGTGGCCGGTTGGGCCGAGGAGCGGCTGGTGCTCGGGGCCGGGGGCTCGCGGCGGCCCCGCGCCACCCTCCTCGCCCCGGCGCCGCGCTCCCCCCTGCTCCCCCCGCTCTGCCCCGGGTCCCCCCCAGCGGCGCAGTGGGTGGTTCTGGGCTCACGCGCCCGCGGGGCCTGGAAAAATAAAGGAGCTTTACTCTGCCCGGTGAAGCGCGGGGCACGGCGCGGCGCGGGCTTTAGCTGATGATTTCGGAGAGCAGCGGCGTCATGGAGGAGAGGTCCTGGATGTGCAGGATCTGCCGCGTGTTCTCCACCTTCAGCGTCTGCAGCTCCGTCAGCAGCAGCAGCAGCTTTGCGTAGAGAAACCTTGGGGGGGACACGGGGACACCTGGCTCGGACCCGGCGGCCGTCCCCACGGCAGAGGGGCCGCGGCCGTGCCGGCGGGCGCGTACCTGCCCCCGGGCAGGGGGTGCCGGTGGTCGATGTAGCTCTTTAGCGTCAGCGCCACCTTCTCCTGGAACTGGTCGATGACGTCCCGCTGGGCGACGCCGGCGTGGTCTGGGGGTGCGGGGTGGGGCTGTCAGCGGGGCCAAGGGGACGCCCGGCCGCCGCGGCCCCCCCGGTCCCCACCTGGCGAGAAGAGCCGCATGGCCTGGAGCAGCACGTACTCGGCCTCGTGCAGCTCCAGCTTCTTCAGGCTGATGTGGAACTTGAGCAGCGGCTCCAGGTAGATCTGCTGGAACCCGGCTGGGGGGAGCGCGGTGGTGACGGGTGGGCCGGGGCCGCGGTGTCCCCCGCCACCCAGGGCCACCGTCCCCCCTCACCCAGCGCTCCGTCCTGGATGGTGTAGCAGTGCTGCCCGCACTCCCAGGCCTTGGTCTCCGCGTTGAAGACGGTGTTGAACTGGATCTGGCAGATCTCCAGGGTGGCCCCTTTCAGCAGCGAGATCTGGTCGTCGATGGGCAAAGTCCTGCCGGGGGGGTGGGGGGGGGGTGTCAGGGCGGGGGCGGCCCCGGGGGGCTCCCGCCCATCGTCCCCCCGCCCCAGACCTGAACGCCGGGATCTCCTTGGCAAAGCTGATGACCTGCTGGATCATGAAGGTGCTGAGGTCGGCGAAGTGGGGCAGCATGGAGAAGACGTCGGGCAGCACGTCCTCGGCCGGGCCGTCCGGCAGCGGCGGGGGGCTCTGCGCCCGCGGGCTGGGCACGTAGAGGCGCACAGCGGGCTGCGGCGGCCGGGGCGTTAGCACCGGGCTGGGGCCCCGCGGGGACGGCCGGGCCCCGGGGGGTCCCCGCTCACCCAGTAGTGCGCGAACTGGGAGAAGCTGGAGTCGAAGGTGCGCTGGTGGGCCGCGATGAGGATGTCGATGAGCTCCTGCTGCTCCGCCGTCAGCCCCGCCGGCGGCCCCCGTGCCAGCCGCCGCTGCCCCCGCAGCGCCCGCCGCTGCCGCAGCGCCTCCTCCGACATGATCACTGCCGCCACCGCCGCGCGGGGTCCGGGGTCACTGGTGGCGCCGGACCCCCTGGTGCTTGGAGGCACCAGTGCCCCGTGATCCCCTTCCCCCAGGGGGTCCCCCTTGTCCCCCCTCTCCTGCACCCCCCTGCTGTCACCTCTGTGCCCCCATCCCTTGCTGTCCCCTCACGCCCCCCTGGGCTGCCCCGTCCCCTCCGCCCCGTCCCCTCCCCTGTTGTCCCACCCAGGCTGGTCCTCTCTGTCCCGTGTCCCCCCTTTTCCCCTCTAGGTCCCCCTCATCCCCTTTCCCACATGTCCTTCCCCTCCCTTCTGCTCCATGTCCCTCTCCTCCCCCCAGGAGTCCCCTGTGTCCCCCCATCCCCTCTCCCCCTTGTCCCCCCGCCGTCCCCGTGTCCGTGTGCTCACTGTCCTTCCGCATGCCCACGTCGAGGCACTTCTGGAGGCGACAGGCCTGGCACTGCCGCCGCTTGGCCTTGGTGACGGGGCAGCTCCGGGCGAAGGGGCAGGTGAAGCGGACGCCCTTGTTGATGGAGCGTCTGGGGGGACATGGGCCCGGGGCCCGGCTGTGAGGCCACGGGGATTGTCCCTGTGTGTCCCCGGGGGGGCAGAGGGGCAGCGGGGGCTGAGGGAGAGGATGTCCCAGAGCAGGGGCCACCTCCAGTCCCCAGGACCCCGTCCCCACTGTGCCCCGGAGGAGGCGGGTGGCCCGAGCATGGGATGGCGGTGGCTGTCCTGTCTTGTCCTACCCACCCCCTGTCCATGGGGCCATCTTCTTCCACCCCGCCCCACTGTGTCTTGTCCCATCCTGCCCTGTCCCCTTGTCCCATCCCATTTTATCCCATCCCACCCCATTTTGGTCCCTCTTGTCCCGTCGCATCCTTTCCTGTCCCATCCCATATTGTCCTTTCCCATCCTGTCCTGCCCCATCCCATCCTGTCCCCCTCCTCTGTCCCATCCCATGTCACCCACCCCGCGGTGGCAGCCCCCACCTGAAGAAGCCCTTGCAGCCCTCGCAGGTCAGGACATGGAAGTGGTACCCGGTGGCGCGGTCCCCGCACACGGCGCAGACCTTCTCCTCCGCGTCCTCCCCCCCGGGGCCCCGCGGCAGCGGGCAGGGGCTGCTCTCCGCATCCGAGGGGCTCGACACAGACATGGCTGGGGACGTGGGTGACAGCGCCCAGACCGGGGTGGCCGCAGTGAGGACAGAGCCTGCAGGAGGCGGTGAGCGTGGGGGGGGGTGTAACACACCGCAGCTCCCACTTGAGCAACGCCCGGCACCGCGCTCCGCCGGCAGCACGCCCGTCCCGCAGCCGCTGCCCCGACACCAGCTCCTGCGCCCTGTTCCCTACATGTCCCCTCGAAGCCACAGTGTCCCCCCCCGCCCCACAGCACACCCCTCATGCCCCCGCCTGCCATCGTGACCCCCTGCCCGGCCACCACCAAACCGCCCCCCTGACGCCCCTGAAGGCGGCCAGTGCCTGTCGGTGCCGGTACCTGGGACCCGGTGCCCGCTGGTGCCCGGTGCCACACAGTGAGGGGACACGCGGCCCCTACTTGTCCCTGTCGTCTCCCAGCCGGAGCCCCGTGGAGTTTGAACCTTGAACTTGAGTGACGCTGGAGCAGGCGGGGACAGGCAGCACGGGGGGGCGGGACAGGCAGCACGGGGGGGGACAGGCAGGGACAGGCATGGCAGACATGGGGGACAGGCAGGCATGGAGGGGACAGGCAGGGGACAGGCAGGCACATGGGTGCTGTGGGGGTGTTCGTGGCAGCAGAGCCCGGAGGGGACAGGAACCACGGTGGTGGCCGTCCTGACGCTGGGAGGTGCCAGCAGCGTCCCTGTCCCAGGACCCCCGGGCAGCGCCTGTGTCCCCCCCCCGGGTGTCACCTCCCACCTTTGGGGTGCCCCGGGACGGCGCCAGCTCAGGGGGTGACAACAGCCACGACCCCCCCCACGGTTCCCCCCGGGTCCGGCTCCGCGGGGCGTCGAGGCTCGGAGGGGGGGTGCGACACGCGGGGGGGCAGGTCCCCACGCGGCCCCGCCCCCGCGCCCCATTGGCTGCCCGCGGCCGTCACTCAGCCGCGCCCCTATAAAGGCGGTGGCAGCGCGAGGGGCCGCACCGGGAGCGGCGGCACCGGAGCGACCATGAGCGGGGTGAGGACCCGGCGCCGGGCGGAGCGCGGGGGTTTCCCTTTTCCCTTTGTTTTTAGCGATGGGCCGGGAGAGGAATTGCCCTGGGAATGGTGGGGGGGGCTGGAGGCGGGGGGGGGACCGCGGGGGGTCCCCGGCAAAGCGGAGCCCGTTGTCCCCTACCCCGGTGCGGGTTTGCTGCCGGGGGCCCCGTGTCACCCCCGGACACCCCTTTCTCTTCGCAGCGCAGCCCCCACGAGTCCCCCTCCGCGGCGGAGGCCCCCGGCGGGCAGGAGGAAGGTGAGGACCCCCGACACCAGTGTCACCTCTGCCCGAGCCCCCCCGCTCTGCCCTGGGGACCGCCGGCAGCTCCTGTCCCCAAAACAGAGCCCCCAGGATCTGTGTCCCCACCGCGGGGGGGGAACACACCTGAATGGATTTGGGGACCTGCTCTGTCCTTCCCCTGGGGGGGGTGGCAGGGTGCCCCCCTGGGTGTACCCTGCTGCTGGGGGGGGCGTCAGGGTGCTGGGGTGGGTCTGGGGGTGCCAGGCTGCAACCAGAGCAGCCCCTGTCCTGTGTCCCCCCTCCTCAGCCAAAGCTGGTGACCCCAAGAAGGTGGAGGAGGAGGAGGAGATCGACATCGACCTGAGTGCACCCGAGACGGAGAAAGCCGCGCTCGCCATCCAGGGGAAATTCCGCCGCTTCCAGAAGCGGAAGAAGGAGTCGGGGCCCTGAGCAGCTCCGGGGTCCCGGGACCCCCTGCCCGCGGCGGGCACCCCGCTCTTCACGTGGGCACGGTCCCATCCTGACCTCTGCCATACCGGGGCTGCCCCGTCCTCTGCGAGCGGAGCCGGGGGGGCTCGGCCCTTCCCTACCCCTCGCCCACCCCTGAGCCTGGACCCTGGGTGAAGCTGGGGGGTCGATGTGGGGGAGACGCGGCTGAATCCCGTGTCCCCCGGAGTGGAGGTGGCCCTTGTGCAGGGGGAGGGCATGGAAACGCTCTTTTCCCTGGGACAGCCTCCATTTCCCTGGCCATGGCAGCAAGCTGGCTGCTGGGGATTTGGGGGGGACACCAGTGTCCCCCAAGCGAGGGAAGCCCCTGTCCCGTCCCAGGAGGTGGGATGCTGTGGGGAGGACGGGTCTGGCTGCAGCCCACCACGGGAAACCGGGCCCCCCCCCGGCACAGAGTGCTCCCCACCCCGCACTGCCCCTCCCCACGCTCCTGTCCCCGTCCCCTCCCCTGGGGGGATTCAGCATGTGTAAAGAATAAACCATCCGGAAGAGGAGCCGGGCCGGTGTGTGGTCTGTGGGAGGGGGTGCGGGGACTGTCCCCCACTGGGTAGGACCCCCGGGTCCCCCTTTGGGGGAGCGGGTGGAGCCCCCCGTTAAAAACAGCCCCGGGGGTGCCAGGCTGTCCCCGCCTGGGGGGGGGTGGGCAGGGGGGCCCCGGGACGTGGGCAGAGGGTTCCCCCACCGGGATGGGACCCCTTGGGTGGAGCGTTGGGAACGGCTTCATCCCCCCGCAGGCTCTTCTGTCACCCTCTGATTGGAGTTTTTTTCCCCATGAAAATCTGCTTAATTTATCAGCCGCTGGGTCTCAGCCCCCGGTGCCGTGGCCCCATTTCCCATCACGCCGCTCTGTGCAGCGGTGATGAGAGGTGCTGCCACTTGCTCCTCTTCCTCGGGGGATGAAGGCCTCGCAGGGCAGCAGTGATGAGAGATGCTGCCACTTGCTCCTCTTCCTCGGGGGATGAAGGCCTCGCAGGGCCCTGTCCCTCCAGGCATCAAAGTTTTCGCTCGGGGCTGACTTTGGCAGCGGTTCCCAGCCCCGGCATCACCGAGGGCTGGAGGTACCTGCTGGTGGTGGGGAAAAAATGCGTTGGGGTGTAAAATAAAACCACTGGCGGGGTGCAGGGGGATTTCCGTGCGCTCAGGGCCGGTCCCTGCGGTGCCCGATGCTGCGGGGTGACCGAGGACACCGGGCCCTGGCGTGGAGCCGCAGAGCGTTGGCAGAAATAGCTCCCTGGAAAGAAAAACAGCGTCGGTGGCCAAGGGAAAGGGCCCAGGGGACACCCCGGGGTCGGGCTGGGCCCCCGCTCGCTCTGAAGACTTATTAGGGAAAAGACAGTTCTAGGGCCGGGGGGGCAGCGCGGGGGCCCCTTGCTGGGACGGTGCCGCGGCAGGATGGGGCTGGGGGGGCGCAGAGTCAGCCCAGCGCCCCAAACCCCCCCGAAGCCAGAGCTGTCGTCCCTCCCTGAGCCCCTGCTGCCAGGATGGGGATGGTCACTGCTGGGTGGGCGATGGCTGGGGGGGGGGGGAAGACCCCCCCTAGGCTGTGCCCGGGGCCGTGCACCCAGGGCAGCACCTGAGATGGGGCCTCTGTGTTAATTGGCGTGAGCTTTAATTAACAGCTAATGGGGACGAGGGGGAAGGTGGCCCTAGGGTGGGGTGCAGCCATGATGGGTGGCCCCGGGGACAGCCCCACCCCGGCTGCGGGGGGTCCCTGGGGTGCCGCGAGGATGCCCTCGAGATGTCACCTCGCCCCCGGGGAAACCGGGACAGTGGCAGCGACACCCCTTTCCCTGGTGGGGCTGGGGGGGGTCCATGCAGCGAGTTCACAAGTGCTCAGCCACCCTCCGCCCCCCCCTCCCTGACACCCCCACCTTGAACAGGGAACAGCGACGAGCCGGGGCGGACACGGGGCTCCTGGAGATGTGAGTTTTATTAATGGCGCCGTGGGATGGGGGGACACGGACAGGGCGTAGAAAAACATGTTGGGGAGCGGCGCCCGGCTCTGGGGTGATGGGCACTGGCAGCTCCTCCAGCCCGGCCGCAGCCTCTCCTCCTCCGCGAGGCTCCAGCCGACGCGGGGGGGCTGGGGGTTACGAGGCGGGAGGGTTAATGGGGGACGGGAGCGGGACGGAGGGGACGGGGCGGGAGCCACCCCGCAACGTCATTTGGGTTCAGTTGCGGAGAGAGACGAGAAAACGGCCAGAAAAGGAGCAACGATGGGGGCAGAGAAACCCTCCCGGAGACTGGTTTGGGGGGGGTGACGGGGAGGGAGGGGGCGGCTCGGTCCCGTGGGGACCACGCAGGTCCCTGGGGAGGGGGGGACCAAGGCAGCCCGTGGGGGACAGACCCAAAAATTCAGTGGTTGCATCTTCAAATAGAAAAATTACATCAGTGCCCGGGGCTGGGCAGGGCAGCGGTTGCGCAGAGGAAGGTACCAACCAAGGGGCATCGGGACGGGGTGGGGGGACGCCGGGGTGTCCCCGAGGCCGGGGGACCCGGGGCGAGGACCACACCCTGCTCCTCGCCGGGTCCCGCGCCGCGGGGCAGCCGCTTCCCGGAGCTGGGGGGGCCGCGTCCTGGCCCCCCCCCTCCGCCAGCGGCTGGGCGTCAGGTCCCGGCGTTCGGCTTGATGATGTGCATCAGGGCGCTCCTGAGACTGCCCCGGCTGGGGGAGCGGGCGGCGGGCGGGGGGCGAGCGGCCTCGGCGGCATCCCCCCGCAGCTCCATCTCGATGGTCATGACGACTTTGGGGGGCCGGGGGGCCCCGGCGTCCGCCCCCGCGATACCTTCCCTGCCCGCTAACCGCTATTTCTTATCCTTGCGGGAGTCTCCGGGGGCTCCCTTGGTTTTCTTCTCGCTCACTGCCTTGGTGCCGCGGCTGTGGTCCAGCATGGCGTAGAGCACGGGCGCCTGCGGGGATGGGGCAGCGTCGGTGCCGCGGGGCTTCACCCCCCGCCTCTCCTTCCACCCCAAAAGGTAGGAGAGGGCATCGCCCCCACCCCGGCCGAGCCGTTTTGCCCCCCCAACCCCTCGGCTCTCACCTGCCGGCTGCGCTTGGACGCGTCCTTGGCCGATCGCTGCAGCTTCCCCTTCTCCATGGCGCTGGAATGGGGGTGGGAAGGCAAAAAGGCGACTCAGGAAGGCCAGAGCCCGCCCCGTCCCGCCCGGCAGCCCCATTTCGGGGTGGTTTTGCCCTGCTCAGGCCGCGGGACTCACCTCAGCCGCCGCTGCAGGGCCACCTGCCGCCGCAGCCAGCAGTAGCGGATGAGATAGACGAGGGCCACCACCACGGCCACCAGCAGCAGAGCCCCGGCGATGACGGAGCCCAGCACGACGCCGTAGCGGGTGGGCACTGCGGGGACAGCAGCACCCTGTCAGCCCTCCCAGTCAGGGCGGGGGGCACGGCGGGGGGGGACCGGCAGCGCCGTACCTTTCTCCAAGACGTAGAGCGTGACCTGGGAGGACTTGCCCACGATGTCGGGGGGGTTCTTGACGTCGCAGGTGAAGGTGCCGTTGTCGGTGTAGTCCAGGTTGTGGATGACGATGGAGCCGTCCTTGCGGCGGGGGTTGCCCACCCACTCCATCCGCTCCTTGAAGCTGCCCACGTCATCGATGTAGGGCTGGCCCTTGGCATAGTGGAATATCTAGCGATGGGGACAGACACACGGACAGCGGGGTCACGGGGGCTCTGGGCACGGCAGGGCCCCCCCCACCCCGAAGCGGAGCGGGAGCTTACGGAGATGCTGTCACGGGAGCCCTCGGCTTGGAAGTGCCAGGTGATGGAGATGTCCTCGGAGATCCACTCGCTGGACCAGAAGCTGCAGGAGAGGGTGACGTGGGAGCCGACGGTGCCGTACACCTCCCGCTGCGTGTACACGTGGATGGACAACGTCGGGGACAGCCCTGCTGGGGGCACAGACCCGTCAGCCCCAGGGGGGACCCCGGCATGGGGATGGTGCCCCTCGCCGGGCCGCTGGACAGTCTGTGCCCCCGCGCCGGCCCCATGCCTGGCCCCGTGCTGCTACCAAAAGGCTTTTGTTGGCCCTGGAGAAAACCCAAGGGCTGGTGGGGGACAGCGGCTCTGTGACACTGTGGGTGCCTTTGTGGGGAGCCTCCGCCCTGGCGTCCCCACAGCCGCCTGGGAGGGGACCGTGTCCTGGCGCCGGCTGATGCCCGGGGACGGCGGCAGGGCCAGGCCAGCAGCCAGCACCCCTCGCCTGCCCCAGGGAGGTGGCTGGTGCTGGGACTCTCCTTGTGGCCCGGTGATGGTCCCGGCGCGTTGTCACCGCTGGTGATGGCCCCAAAAGCTGACGTGTGGGTGGCTGCCAGCCCCGCGGTCACCTCCCAGGGCTCCCAGTACCCCCCAGCACCGGGGATCAGCACTTCAGGAGCAGCAGCCCTGGTCCCCTGTCCCCGTCCCCACCTTACCCAGCACCAAGAGGAGCCCGGCGAGGAGGAGGAGGCGGCTGCGGCTGCCCCCGGCACCCTGCGACATGGTGGCTGCCTGTCACCGGCCGGCTCCGAGCCGCATGGAGGGCTGGCGGTGCACGGGGCCCGGCGGCGTGCCGAAGGGTGCTGGCGGGAAGGGGGCCGAGGTTTAAGAGCAAGCAGCGGCGGGTGATGCCGGCGGCGCCCCGGCCTCGGGCCAATGGGCGCGGGGCAGCCGGGGGGGGGCACAGGGGGTGAAAGGGGGCATTTAGTGCGGCCATGGGCGAGGAGGGGGAAGCATGCAGCGGGGGGGGCCGCACACACAGCGCCCTTTGTCCGGCCGCATTCCCGCCCGCGGCGGAGGCGGCTCGGCAGGAATGTGGCCGGAGCCAGGGGGCAGCGGCACTCGGCCGCGGTGCCCGGTTGGTCCCAGGGACTGGGGTCTTGCAGCGGCCATGCCACGGGCCACCGCCGCGTCCCCTCCTGTCCCGCGGGCACCGGGCGGTGCTGGCAGCTCCTGCCCCATCGTGTGGGGCTCACCGGCGGGCGCTGCCAGCCCCGGCCAAGCATGCTCCCAGCAGCCTCTGCTCGGCTCCATTTTGGGGTGAAAACACAGCTTTGAGAGGGCAGGGATGGACAGGACCCCCCGCAGGGTGCAAAGCTGGGAGCCACCGAAGTGCCACCGCCCCGCGCAGAGCCCGGGGCAGGGCTTTGCCCAACGGCCTCGCGGCTGCGCCGGCACCAGCTGAGGAGGAAGGGTTTTGGGGTGAAAAACTGCAAAGTGGGGTTTTCCTCAGAGGGGTTTTGAGCCAGAGGTCCTGGCTGGGGGAGAGCGTGTGGGTTACGGGCGGTCCCAGGGGCAGGGGCGGGGGGTCCCGGGCAATCCGGGGCTAACGGCGGGGGGAGCGGGCAGGGCTGGGGGTCCTGAGGGGTGTCAGGACGGTCCCGGGGGTGACGGGGGGTCCCGGGCGGCCGCCGGCAGCGGGACCGGAAGTGCGTCACGGCCGCGTCCGGCGTGCGGGGCCTCCAAGATGGCGGCGCTGGCGTTGAGGTGACTCCGGGGGGGCCGGACCGCGCCGTGTCGGGACCCGCCGCCCCGGCAGAGGCTGCGCGGCGCCGCGGGCGGACGGGCCCGGTTGTCCCGTCGCGGCGGGGCCTGGGGCCGCCGGGCGGGGACAGCCCGGCCGCGGGGGGGGGGCGGCTCCCCGGAGCCGCTGACGGAGCCCCGGCCCGGCCGGGCCGCGCGGTGCCCCGGCCCCGGAGGGGTTCCTGCCCCGGCCGAGCTGTGGAGAACGGCCCCCGGTGCGGGAACGGGCCCCGCCGCCCACCCCCCCCGTCCGCCCCGCGACAGCCCCTGGGCCCGGGCCGGTGCCGGGCCCGGGCCGGTGCCGGTCCCGCCCCGGTCCCGGCGCCGTCGGGCACGGCCGTTTCCGAGGGACTCTCCGGGGCTCTGGAAGCGCTGACGCTTCGCGGCTTGTTCCGTGGGGACGGGGCCCGTGTCTGCCGGCCGGGGCAGGAGCCTGGACCCCCCGGGCTGCGGGGCGGCCGGGGCCCCGCGGGGCTGCGGTCAGCGGCTCAGCCCCGCCTCGCCCGTCCCTCGGCCTGTGGCTCCCGGTGGCCTCGGCCGGGCGGACCAACGTCCCCGGTACCAGCCAGCCGGGCCGGGGGGTGTCCCCCGCCTCGCAGGGCCGCCCCCTCGGGTGCTGGGGGCTTCGCAGGAGCCCCGTGTCCCGCCGTGCCCGGGCGGTGCTGGGGGCAGCGGGGACGGGCCCGAGGTGCCTCTTCCCACCCGCCGCCCCGGAGCGCTTTGAGCCGCCCCCGGGCCGTGACTGTCCCCTCCCGGCCCCCGCTTCCCATGTTCTCTTCAGTGTCAGCCTGGAGACGGTGTTTGGGGTTTCATTCTCCTAATTTATTCTCTTTCTGGCGGCAGTCGGAGCCGTCGTGCTTTGGAAGGCCCTTGGCTGTGTGTATGGGTTGGTTTGACGGCAGGGTCTGCCGGCACGGCAGGGGCGGGGGGCTCCGATCGCCTCTGGAGCGGGCGCCCGGCGCTGCTGCTCGAAAAACGAGGGAAGTCGCTCGGTCTGGTTTGGAGCCTGTGCCTGATAACTCATCTCGTGTCTGCTTCTGCTTGTCAGATGAAAAAGCATATATAATCGCTTCTCATTTGCCTCCTCCGTGGTGAAATCCAAGGGATTTTTATAGACCTGTCTTGCAGGATGAAAGTTAACGGTGTCTGTCGCCGTGACACGGAGCTGATGCTGCTCCAGAGCTGTCCCCCGCAGCTCCCGGAATCCTCCCCCTGAGCCGAGGGGGCTGCGTGCGGGGTGTGGGCAGCCCGGGCTGTTCCCCACCGGGCGCTGCCACTTTACGCTTGTCCCACTCCGGCCCCGCACGAGCAGCCGCGCTGTCGGGTCCCCGATAATTAACGTTGTCTGGGGGGTCCCTCCGCGGGGGCAGGGCAGAGCGGCAGGTGGGTTGGGTGCTGGGGAAAACTCTCAGTGGAGGTCTGGAGGATCCTCTTTTAGGGCTAATTCTGTTTAAAAAAACATGTTTATCAGTGATCTGGAAGAAAATGCAAGTTAATGGCGGGAAAGCTGGAGAAGATGCAACAACTTAGAGAATGATAAATAATGAAGAGGACAGGTCCTTGGTACAGAGTGACCTTGGTTCTTAGCTGGAGGCTGTGTTTTGCAAGCGACAGTCGTTGCACTGAAGCAAGATGTAATGCTTTACATCTTAAAAAAAAATACTAAAATTGAGCCAAGAGGATGGGGAGTTCTCGCTGGGGAGTTTAGCTTTGAAAAAAACGCAAATGCGTTGTGGGTTTTATTCTTGGTTTTGAATATTGTGTGCGATTCGGAGCCAGCCCTCCCTCTTCTGCTGCAGAAGAGTCTTGAGTGGCTTCTGAACAGGGAGAGATGAAGTAGGTTGGGCCTTTTAATCTGGAGAAGAGGACTGAGGGGGGCATGAGCGAGGGGTGTAAATCATTAATGGGCTGCGGGCGGAGATTTCTTGTTCACCTCCTCTCCCCTGCCCAAGAACCGGGGGAAACGTTGCCCTGCAGCGTGGGGTGGATCCTGCATGGCCGAAAATTCGTGAATCCAGCCACGGCACCTCCTAAAAACCTGCTGTGCTTCAAGTCCAGCCTTTGAACGCGAGGGAGGATTTTGAAAGGAAACATCCTAACGATCATTTACACAGGAACTCAGAGTGGTTAATAATAATGACTTTTGTTTTGGATTTACACCTGGTGAAGAGCTGCCTCCAGATGTTTTTCCTACCACGTCCTTGAGAGCGGCTGTAGGACACTGAGCTGCGTTTATCTACCGCTGTGAGCGAAGCAGCACGAGATGCTGGTACAGATGCTTGTGCATTTGAGAAGATTAATTAGTGTTTGTCGCTGTGCTGCAGAGGAGCACGCCAAACGTTTTTATGCACCTTGTTCTCGTCGAGTTGTCAGGAAAGGCAGCGCTGCCTGTTACACTTTGTCCTGGCGAGCAGCGAGCGGGCGCCGCAGATTCCAGCCCACATCTGCAAACGCTCGAGCTGTGCTGGGCCGGGGGCCCGTTCCTCCCCGTTCCTGGAGAGATGCCCTTGAATGTCAGAGTTGTGGTTGCCACAATCGCTCCGCAGAGAGTGGCTCCCACTCCTTCGGGCACCACAAAATCCCTTTTTACCTCCCGCTGCCAGCCTCGGCGCGGCTGAAACGCCGCGTGTGCTGGGCTGTGGCAGGGACGTCCCACCTCGCCGGTGCTCGGAGCTTAACAAAGGGCAACAGAAACGCTGTAATTAAAACAAGTGTTTGGAGGAAGGGGAGGTGATGTCTTCATCTCGGACGTGTGGAGAGCGGTGGCCTGAACCAGCCCTTTCCACGGCACTTGGCGGATGTGCCTTTCTGGGGATGTGTCATGCCCGCCCCGATAATTGCTGTAGTGAGAGTGAGAACTGGACTGTGAGCGTGGCTGTGAGCTGAGGGCTGTTTGTGTCTGTCTGACAAACAAGGTGTTACAGCTGAGCAGACTAATTACAGGGTGTCACAAACAATGAACCCCAGGGCAGAGTCTAGAGACTCTCGTTAAGAGCTTGGCGTAGGAGAGAGATTTGTCGAGGAACAGCCCAGATCCTCTCGTGTTAAGAGTGATTTTAAGATACGAACGGCCAAAGTGGCGAATCCCCTCCCAGCCCCCTCTTGCTGGCGTTTTCAGGCGTTTGTCTGGCGCTCACAAAGCCTCTCTCTCTCCTCTCTTACAGATGTGTCGGTCGGCGATGCCTGCTGGCTCGGCTTGGCCCCAGCCTTTCTGTGCGACAGTGAGTCCGAGGTTTTACTGAGAGTAACGGGATTAAGTTCTTCCCACGGGATCCCCCTAAGGCTTTGGGGTGTACGTGCGCTCCATCTGCTCAGTAATTCTGGTCAATCAGCGCCGTGTGTTGGGTGGGCGCCGGCCAGCTCACGCCACACGAAGGCACGGCCCAGGGGGGCTGTGGATGGGGTGAGGGCAGAGCCTGGCCGGCTGTCGGGGCGGGCCGGGGTCTCTCGCAGGGGCAGCAGAACCCCTGCACCCCTCCGTACCTGAGGGGGGCTGCGAGCCGCGGAAGTCCCCGTGTTCCTGTGCTTCGTGCTGCCAGGCTTAGGGAGAAATCGTTATTTTCTGCTAAATTGGGCTGTAAGTGTAATTGCTGTGTAATCTCGGGAACATTAAATTACAAGCTCTTTATTTGGTACAGTGTGCAATTACCGTGGCAGTAAAGAGCAGGTTGCATGTTATCAGGATTATATAATGTGTGATCTGATATCCTATACCCTGATTAGGATGGTGCTGGGGGGGAGGATTCCAGCGCAGCAGCTTCCCATCCCCGTGGTGTTGCTGTGGTTCACTGGGGAGCGCTGGCAGCGACCCTCCCCTCGGCCGGGCCCTGCGCAGCCGGAGCTGGGCTCTGTGCGGCCGCGGCCAGCCAGGAGCTCGCGGTCAGCGGAGCCCGGCCTTCCACCCCTGCCCATCTGCCCGCACCTCCCGTCTCCTCTTCTTCCGCAGCGTTGTCCCGATGGGAACGACGGCCAAGGAGGAGATGGCCCGCTTCTGGGAGAAGAACACCAAGTCCAATCGCCCCTTGTCCCCTCACGTCACCATTTACAAGTAAGAGCCTCTCGGCCTCCTCAGCATCGCGCTGGGGCTCCTCTGGGCTCTGGCACGCGGCAGCCCCGGAGGCACCCTGGGGTGGGAGGGCTGAGCACGTTCCCGCTCCCCCCTCGGGCGGAGCACGGGGAGACCCCCTGCACGGCGCTGTGACCCGTCTGAGCTGTGCGGGGGGTCACAGCCGCCCCCAGGAGCTGATGACACCCGCTGTTGCACACGGGGTGTCGCGGAGGGGTGCAGCCCCCCGGCGCTGGGGCAGCGTTCTGCTGGAAGGCGGCGGCTGCGCGGAACGGCGCGTCCTCCCGCTGCGGAGCCGGCGGTCCTCGGGGGCGGGGGCCACCATGGGACTCTCGGGTTCCCTCCTCAGAGGTGACAGCGTCTTTGGGGCCACCTCCGACGCTTTTCCAAGTTCTTTCGTTGAGCCTGGATGTCCCAACCCTGCCCCTTTGTTCCTAAACTGTCTCCTGTTTTCATCTCCTTTTAAGCTTTCTCAGCAGACGCCCTTCCCCTTCCCAGGCCCGTGCCAGTGGCATTTGCCATTCCCAAGCTGCCTCTGCAAATTCCCCCGTCTCCCCCTTTTGCTCTGGCTGGATTCCTTGAATAACTCCGAGAGCAGAAGCACCCGCCCGCAGTGCGGAGCTCTCTAGGAACAGCGGGGCTGTGCAGCGTCCCGTGGTGCGGGGCCGGTTTTGCTGACGGTGTGCCCTGTCTTGCAGGTGGTCGCTGCCCATGGCCATGTCCATCACGCACCGGGGCACCGGCGTGGTGCTGAGCTTAGGTGCGTGCGTCTGCCCCCGCTCGTGGTGCCGGAGGGTGGGGGCTGCGGGAGGGAAGACCCCCCTGATTCAGAGACGTGGCTCCAGCGGATGTTTTCTCCCCTCTGTCCCCAGCGTCAGCAGCAGGTTTTCTCCTGGGAAACCTGCGCTTTCTCCTCCTTTCTCCGTCCCCTGAACATCTCCCCATCCCCATCTCTCTGTCCCTGGGTCCTCTTGTGCCACGAGTGGCTCCGGTGCTGCAAAGGGGACGCTCCCCGACACGTACGAGCCTTCGAAGCCTCTGCAGCACCGGGCTTGGCCCGGCCGTTTGCTTCCCCCAGCCTGGGAAAGGCCGATCAGCCGCTCTAGTTCTCAGCCCTTCTCTTCCACGGCTGTTTTTTGCTGGTTTATCCTTAAGGAGACGCCGTGTGAGGGAAGGGCTGACAGCCAGGCAGAGCTCGGGGGATTTCCCTTAGCGCAGGTGGAGAGTTTCAGTTTTCTGGGAGCAGCTGCTGCTTTCCCAGAGGTCCCAGTGGGGGAGAAGGCAGCACCAGCATTAAACCCAATAAACTCTCTCCAGCAGTTGGACCTGCATGGTTTGCCCAAGTGACAGGACATCCAGCTGGGAAGGGCTGTGCCGTCCCCACTAACGCTCTCTCAGGGCAGCAGGAAGGTGCTTCTCCGGTAGCTCGCTGTCGGCGGGGAGCTGGGTTGGTGTTTGCAGAAGGGCAGAGAGTGAAGGGACTCAGAAAAGGTGCAGGAACTTGTGTTCTTCACCCGGCAGCGAGCAGGGGCAGCAAGGGCCTCCCAGTCGCCTTCCTGCTCCGGCCCGTTAGCCCCCGCCGGGGGGGAAATCGCCCCCTTCCTAGGCTGAAGGAACGTGGCTTCTGCCGACCGCAGCTCAGCAGCTGGGAGAAGGAGGGGGAAGTGCTCGGCTCCTCTCCGTCAAGGCCTGTCATTACAGCAGCCTCTGGCTTCCTGCGCGTCTCGCAGGGCGAACGCCGCGGCCCTTGAGGAGACGAGTGGCGGAGCGAGGAAGCAGCTGGTTGTCAGCCGAGGCGCACGCCAGCGGGGCGCAGCGCAATCAGCGCTATTGAGCGGAGGGTGAATCGCAACTCGGTCGTTCCCGTTCTTTTGGCAGCACCATCTGCACGAACCCTCTTGGCCTAAAAACGAGGAGGAGAAGCTGCCGCGGTGCCTGCAGCCAGCGCAGCCGCTTTGTCTGCCCGTTCCTTTGCTGGTTGCTGCCTGTGCCGGCGGCTGCTCTGCCCCGAGGTGTGGATCCGGGGACTTTGCTGAAGAGCTGCCGCCTTAACCTTTCAGAGCTTCATTGTTCCTTTAGCCTCGAATTTGGGCTGGTTTGGCTGCAATTGCATGAGCTCGCACCAGCTGGTCTCTGGGTGTTGTACAAGTAGTGCAGGACCCGGATTTGGGGCGTTGCAGCCGCAGTTCGAGCCCTCGGTGCCCTGAGGTGCCTCGTCAGGGTGCAGCCGGTGCTGCCGCCCGGTGGGCAGAGCGCTTCCCCCTGCTCCTTCCTCCCATGAGCTGATGGTTCAGGCCTGTCACCAAACCAGGGACAGAGAGGTGGCCTGGGGCTCTCTGCGGGCAGCGAGGGGTTGGAAACGCTTCTGCCAGCCTGACCTGCGGGCTTTGTCTTCCCCAGGAGTCTCCCTCTTCGGCCTGGCCGCGCTGCTGCTCCCGGAGCAGTTTCCCCACTACCTGGCCATGGTGAAGTCGCTCAGCCTGGGGCCCGCGCTCATCTACTCCGCTAAGTTCGCTCTGGCTTTCCCCTTCTCCTACCACACCTGGAACGGAGTCCGACACCTTGTGAGTAGCCTCCGCGAGGGGCCGGGGGTCGAGGGAAGGGAAACATGGGCCGGCTGCGGGAGCGCCGGCTGCGGCATCTGGGAAGGTGCCCTTGGAAATGGGAATTAGTCACCTCAAGTGCTTCAGAACTTCAGCGCTATTTTTGGGTATGTTTAAGTTGCCGTGCTGGTACTTGAGCGGGCGGCGCAGCTGGCGGGAGCATCCCCCTGCGCCTCCTCGGCTGCGGGGAGGGACAAGGGGCGGCAGGAGCCTCCTCACAGCCCCGGGACGTGTCTGCAGAGCCGCGGGCTGAGCCCTGCCGAGCTGCCACCCGTTATCTCACCTCGTTGTGCAGCCGTTGCGCTCTGATCTTCAAGAGCTTTGTATTATTTAATGAGCGCAGAGGACGCGTGGCAGAGGATTGGGGACGGCGCTGCCTGCACAGGAATAACCTGTGATGTTCGCCCTGGCTGAAGCGAGGAACAAGCAGCTCCGTTCAGCGGAGCTTCCTGTATTTGACAAAGGAGGGGGAGCCGGAGCACTGAGTGTTTCTTGCTGGGAAGAGTACAAGACGTGCTGCTTTTTGTAGCTGATTTTGTGTTTTCTGTAGCTCCAGATAGGTTCGGTTTTTACAGGAGCAAATCGCAAAGGCAGCTGGCCTGGAGCGTGACACGATCCTTCTGCTCGGGGTGGGGGGAGCGTCACGTGCAGAGCCGCGCTGCAGATGTGGACTTGCGCTGCGGGTGCCGAAGGCTCCCAGTGTTTCCAGCATGGAAACGCGGGATTTGAGCACTGCTGGATGTCGTATCCTGCCCCCGAGAGCAGCCATACGAGGGGCTCGTGCCTGAGTGCCAGGCGGCACCTGGCCAAGCTGTCGGGGTGAGCGACAGCCGTGTGCTGTGAGAGGAGCCCTTGGGGCGGACGCCGGCAGCGCTGAGGGTGCTCGTTACCCACCTTTCCGGCGCCCGGCGTCAGACCAGGTCTCGGAGCACGGGGCCTGCAGCCACCTGAGCCCCGCTCCCTCGTGGAGATGCTGTCGGGCCAGTGGAGCCGTCACAGCCGGCTGCTTGTTCGGAGCGTCGTGAGCCGAATGCGTGCTGAAGTCCCTGCCGGCACGTATATACCAGGATGCCAATTAAATTGTCTGCGAAGGAAACCAGCAGTGCTGGCCCCCGGCTGCGCTCAGTCAGTGACAGAAGGGGAGTCCACGGAGAGCAGGTTCAGTTTAGTGCCTCTGCCCCAGGTGCTTTGAGCCCCGGAGCTCGCTGTGGGCTGGGGGCAGCTTGTGCTGCCCAGGCTGCCCGCAGCCACCCCGGCTCCGCTCGGCTGAAGCCAGGAGAGGCGCAAACCGCCCCCACCGGTACCTGGGGACGGAGCACCCGGGGGCACCCTTCAGCATCCCCCCGCCCTCGGGGTACGCCTGGCTGCTGTGGCTCGTGCCCGGGAGTGGACGCAGAGGTGTGGGGGGCTGAGGCTCATCCCGCCCGCTCCGCTCTGCCCGCGGGGATGTCGGTGCTGCCTCAGATCTGCGGCTTGTGCCGCGCTTTGTAACCTACTTCTGTCAGCGGGAGAGAAGCGAGCGGAGAGCAGCTGCCGCTTCTGAAGCCAACCTGGCGCTGCGGCTGCTGGGGATTAGGGAGAGCTCACGGACGGCTTTGCCGACAGATGCAGGGGTTTGGTGGGGGATAAGCTTCCTCTGGCACGGCACGCGCCTGCCTGCACCCCCAGAGACCCCTGCCCGTTGCCCTGCAGCGGTGGGCGCTTGTAGCCCTCCCACTGGCCCAAAGGTTGGTTTTTGGGGTGATCTGGCCAGCTTTTACCAGACAGCTGGTGCCTTTCTGCCTGCGTCTGGCACATCCCCGTCCCAGCTCTCTGGAATTAACCCTGATGTATCTCATTTTTCTTGCAGGCGTGGGACATGGGGAAGGGGTTCAAGATCCCCCAGGTCAACCAGTCCGGGGTGCTGGTCCTGATCTTGACCCTGCTCTCCTCTGCGGGCCTCGCGGCGATGTGAAGGAACCTGCCGGTTGATGGCCTCCCTTTTTTTTGGAAGATTTGCTCCGTCCTGGCCCACCTCAAGATGTGTGTGGAGAGGGAGGCGGGAGGACAGGCTCCTGAGTAACTACAAATCTTTGGGGAAGGTGACGCTTCTCCTCGCAAATCTTGTGTGTGATCAGAGTTGCTTTTCGTTAGCCCGGGTGACGTGCTAACCCCCTCGCAGCAGTCTCCGGCCGTGCCACACGCCCAAGCAGCCACAGAAAGCTGGGCACAAACCAGCTGATCCTGGCACGTTCAGTTGCTCGCAGAGAGCTGCCTGGCTTCTTCCAGGCGAGCTCCGGGGCGTTTCTTTTCTCTGCTCTGTCCCCAGGCTTGAGACAATGCTGAATCTGTGTCCCCCAGGTCCGAGTGGGCTCAGGGACGGCTGCTTGTGCGTGTGTAGGCCCAGCCAGGACAAGCCTCTGCATTGAGGCAGCCCATGCCAGGGCAGGGAGAGCGGGTGGAGCTGCCAACGCCGGCACCCGCCAGGGGAACGGGGGGTCGGTGCCATCCAGGTGCCGCAGCAGCCGCGGGACCCTGCGCTCTCCAAGCCCGGCAGCGTGAGCTGCCTGGGACGGGGTGCTCGGACCCCTGGAGTGAATCCCCGCTCCTCCTTATCCCTGAACATGTCACAGTTCAGCCAGTTTTGGGGCCCTGGAGCCCCTGCCCGTGAAAAACGTCCGATTTTCCCCTGTTAGGAGGTAACTCTGTCCCTGGCGCAATGGGAGGGACGTGGTTTTCCTGTTGCCACCAGCTCTCGTTCCAGCACTTGTCACTCGTCCACCTTCGCAATAAAGCAGCCTTGATCCTCCGCACCGAGACCCTGAGTTTGTGCTGACGCGTCGCTCAGGTGAAGTCGGCCGGGAAGGGGCGTTTTGCCCTGGGATCCTGGGAGTTGCCACTTCCCGAAGGAGCCGGGCGATGGAAAAACAAACTGTTGGCAGCGCTGCGAGGCAGGTGCAGCGCCCGACCGTCGGAGGTGCTGGGTGCGGGGTTGACTTGTCTGGGGAACGCTGCCAGCCCAGGAGAAAGGAATTTCCTACCTGGGCTGCGGTGGTTTGTGCTGGCACAAACGCCTGTGTGAGGCGCAGGAGCTTTTCGCTCAAATTAGCCAACTTTGAACGTCTCCCACTGGGAGCAAAGCTTTGTAGAGAGCACGCTGCCTGCCAGGAGCTTTGTCCTGCTTTCCTGTCCCAGCGAGGGTCTCGGCTCTGTTTCAGGAAGGATCCTCCTTCCCACTCACATCACCAGCCGGCAAAGTGTCGGCTTTTGGGGAACATCTGCTCCGAGGGGGCTTTTGATGGAGACCCGAAGGAGCGGCAGGAGGGGGCTGGTCCCATAACACGCTCCGAGGCCGCTCGCACCGGCCAGGCTCGTTTCCATGCGACTGCTTTTCCTTCTGCTGATCCGAGCCCCGTCCCTGCTGCTCAGCTCCGCCACCTGCCCGCCGGCCCTAACAAATCTGCCACTCCTTTAATGAGCAGAAGGCATCGCAGCCCCGAGGGGACGTGGAGCCTCGGAGATGAGAAATCACGGAGGAGGGAAAACGCTGCTGTCAGCGTGGCGGAGGGAGAAGACTTAGAGCCGAATCCGTTTGGTGTAGCCGCACACCCCAGCAGGAGAGAGCTTCTGGGTGAAAAACGAACGTATTTTAGCTTTAAACCAATTACTTCCTGCAGTTGCTGAAATGGCTTTTATTTGGAAGCCGCTTCTGCTCGCTAATGAGCTGTTCTGTGCTGCGCGCCAGCTGCTGACAAGAGTTCGGCTTCGCTGCGTCTCGGCTGCGCAGCGCAGACTTGATTTCCCTTTGGCGGGCGGCGGCGGGGGCAGGTGGGACACGGAGCCAGACCCGCTTCTCTTCCCCCCCCTGCGAGAGACGGGCCGAGCAGGGGATGAAGCCCCTCCGGCCGGGGGGTTCTGCCGCTGGGCAGGGGCCGGCCGAGCCCCGAGCGGCTCCAGCACCAGACGCTGTTACATGGGACGAACCGGGGCACAGCCCCGAGAGGGCTCCGTGTCCGACGGGGGCAGCCTGGACCTGCCCAGGGCTCTGCCCTGAGCTACCAAAACCAAACAGCGGGATTTATTTTTTTAAAAAAAACCTGTATTTTTTCAACTGCCACAAAAACACAAGCGTGGGCCGTGCGGTGCCGTCCCAGTGCGGCCTCGCTCGGGCTTTGCCGCGTTCCCCGCGGGGCAGGACGGGGTTTTCTGTGTGCGTGGCCCAAGGGGCCGATGGTTTGCGGGAGAGGCCGGGAGCAGCCGGGGAGGGGAAGGGGGAGAGCGAAGCTGGCGGCTCTCACGGTGCTTCCTCCGGGCGCGGCCTCTCCCCGTCCCGCACGGGGGGATGCCCCGAGCCTGGGGCTCTGCCCCCCCAGGGCTCGGCCTCCGCGGAGCCCCCCCGGCGGGGTGGCGCAAGGAGCAGTGGCCTTGCTCGGAGCGTGGGGGGCCAAGGCCGAGCCGGCGTCCCCGCGTCGGTCTGTCCCAGCAGGCTGGTGGGAGCGCGGGCTCCGTCCCTCGGGCCCGGCCTGCCGGGATCAGGGCTGGCACGGAGCCGCTCCGGGGACGCGTCTGCCTTCGGCGCGGAGGGCTGCCGGGGGAGCCGTGCCGCGGCTCCTGCTCCGGGACCAGGCGGCAACTCCAGCGCTGCCCCGGCGGGAGGGACGCCCTCGCTGGATGCCCGACTGCTCCTTCGGGAAGGCTCCGTGGTGGTTTGCGTGTCCCACCGAGGCTCCTGGGGCTGCAGGAGGGAGATGTGCGCTACGCTCGTGGTGCCGAGATGGGGACGGGGGCAGCGGGAGGAGCGGGGGGCAAACGGGCGGGGCAGAAATCCTGGGGCAGGTGGGTCTGGGTCAGCCCCGGCTGCTGCGAGGGGGTGCTGCGGGGCCGGGCTCCGTGCTGGGCTCACGAGGCACCGTTGCTGCGGTCTCCAGGGAAAAGCAGGGGGTGGAAATGGGGTGCTGGGGGCTGCGGGAACCTGTCTGCATCGAGGAAGCCCCTATTCTTGGATGTTTTTCTCTGGGAGGAGAGCGGCAGCTTGTGAGCTCCTCCTGCCGGCACAGCAGCGGCCGCGGCGGCCCGGGCACCCTGCCAGCCCCGCGGCGAAGAGCCTGGGTTTGGGGGCAAGCGGAGGGAGCCCGGTCCTGAGCACAAGCGGAGATGGTGGCCCAAGCACTGGGCGCTGCCTCGTTGTACAAAACACCCCTGAAATCTGCTCGTGGGCAGTTCCCAACCCCAGAAACCTCCCAGCATTCGCCTCCCGCAGCGCAGGGACCGCGATTTGTGCTGGCTTGTGAAGCTGCCCCGGGAGATGGACCCCCGGGAGAGGGACCCCGGGAGAGGGACCCTGGGAGAGGGACCCCGGGAGATGGAGCCCCGGAAGATGGACCCCCGGGAGATGGACCCCCGGGAGATGGACCCTGGGAGAGGGACCCTGGGAGAGGGACCCCGGGAGATGGAGCCCTGGAAGATGGACCCCCGGGAGATGGACCCTGGGAGAGGGACCCTGGGAGAGGGACCCTGGGAGAGGGACCCCGGGAGATGGAGCCCTGGAAGATGGACCCCCGGGAGATGGACCCCGGGAGATGGACCCCCGGGAGATGGACCCCGTCGACCGGCCATAGCAGAGCCCCAGGTGGCAGCGTCCCTGGACCCCAGTGGGGGTCACTTACCTTCCCGGTGATCTCCGTCCAGAGGCCATTGCGGGCGCGGGTCAGGGTGGTGGGTTGGTGGATCCAGCCCAGGAGCCGCGTGGCGGCAGCGGCCGAGCGGGAGGTCAGGTCCAGCCTAGCCGGGGGAATCCTCAGCGGCATCTCCCAGGTCCCCACAAATGTGCCCCACGGGGAGGCCTGGGAGGAAGAGGGGGGCCCGGTGAGGGAGTCCCGGTGCCAGCTGAGGGACAGGAGCTGCCACCTCCGCTTGGGTTCCCGTGGATCTGGCTCACCTGGGAGCGGGGCACGGTGGGGAGCAGGTGCCCCCGGTCATCAGCGATGATCTGCGTGGAGCCCTCCCGCAGTGAGGGGCGCTGGGGGAGCGGCGGGGGGGATGTGTGGATGGGGGTCCCAGGGGGGTCCCGGGGGCCCAGGCTAGGGCTGGGGGCGTCCCGACAGTCCAGGCCAGGGCTGAAGGGGGTCCAAGGGGGATCCCAGGGATCTAGGCCGGGACTGGAGGGGGTTCTGGGGGATCCAAGGGGTCTAGACTGGTGCTGGGGGATCTTGGGGGGGTTCCTGGGGTTGCGGTCTGGGACGAAGGGTGGTTCTGGGTGTCCAGGGAGGGGTCTGGCCCAGAGCTGAGAGGTTCTGGGGGGTCCCAGGAGTCCAAGCTGGGGCTGGGGGGACCTCAGGAGTTGTCAAGGCTTGGACTGGGGGGGTCCTGGTGGTCTGGGCCGGGACTGAGGGGGTTTCCAGGGGGTTCTGGGGGTCTGGGCTGAGGCTGAGGGGTCTCGGTGGGGTCAAGGCTGGGGCATGGAGGGTCCCGGGGGTCTGCGCTGGGGCTGGGGGGATCCCAGGGGATTCCAGAGGTCCAGGCTGGACTGGAGGGGGTTATGGGGGGTCCCAGGGGTCCAGGCTGGGGCTGAAGGGGGTCCCAGGGGGTTCTGGGGGTCTGGGCCGGGTCTGGGGGGGTCCCGGTCGGGGGGTACCTGCCGGCCGGGTCGGGGCACGCTCCAGTTCTGCAGGCGGCGGGAGCTGAAGGCGTCCTCGTACTGTGGGGAGAGCGGGGCCGGGGAGAGCGGGGCCTGGCGCCGGGACCCCCCGGGACCCCCCGGAACCCGTCGGGACCCCCCGGAACCCCCGGACCCCCCGGGACCCCCCGGGACCCCCCGGCCCCCACCTGCCCCGCGCCGTAACGCGCCGCCATCGCCGCGCGCCGTCTCCTGGCAACCGCCCCGCGTGACCTCGCGCCGCGCGCGACCCCTGGCGGCCGCGACGGGCGCTGCTGGGGGCGGGGCGGGGCCGGGGCGGGGCCGGTGACGTCATCGGCGGCCGCTCCCCGCCGTGCCCGGTGCCGGTGCCCGGTTTGGGGTCAAAGCTCGTTAAGGCCGGGCCGGGATCAGGGCTCGGCTCCGGCTGCGTCAGGCCTGAGGGCGGGTTTAGTGCCAGGGGCCGGGAGGAGCCGTGACCGCAGCGGCCCCGACCCCCCGGGACCCCCCCGCCCGCCCGCGGCCCTGCGGCCGGTGGGGGGCGTTAGGCCGGGCCTTTGGGGTCGGGTCGGCACCGGGGTTGGGCCCGGTGGGGGTTAACGCGAGGGCTGGTGCTGGGGTCCGGGTCAGGGTCGGGCTGAGGCTGGGCTGAGGAGTAGCGTTAGGTCAGGGTCAGCCTTGGGTGAGCCGGGGGGGCAGCGCGGGGTCGGGGTCAGGGTCGGGGGCAGGGGCAGGGGCAGGGGCAGGGGCAGGGGCAGGGACAGGGTCGAGGCAGCCCGGGCCGGGTCCCTTCGCCCTTCCCCGCTGCCCTCGCGCCCCGTTCGAGGATCTCCCTCCCGTCGTGGGGGGGTCGGGGGCTGTGTCCCCCTGTCCTCTGCCGGCCCGGCACACGCGGGGACCCGCAGCCGCGTGGCAGTGCACCCAGGAAGCACCCATGGGTGCCGGGGGGTGTCAGCTGCTGGGCGCTGCCAGGAGCCCCGACACTGCCGCGGCGTTACGGGACCGTCCCAGGACGGGCCTCCCGCCACCGCTCCCGCAGCCGCCGCCTCGCCGCGCTGCCCGGCCGGAGAGGGGCGAGACACTACAGGACAGTGCTGAATTCACTTTAGTTTATTTCTTTTCTTTTTTTCTTGTTCCAAACTGCAAATCCTGGTGCCAATGGCGTCTCGTCTCGAATAACACCCAATTGCTAAAGCCAATGCGGAGGCGCTGGTGGCGCCGGGCCGGAGGCGGGAGGCTACCGGGCAGCCAGTTTGGGCGAGTCGGGGCTGCTGCGTCCCTGCTCGGCGCCGCGGGGACGGGCCGGAGAGAAATAAATATCGCTGCAGGAGCGAGGGATGCCCCCGGGGGCGGGGCTGGGGCTGGGGGCACATACAAAAAAGTGGCCAAAAAAAAGAAAACCAACCAAACAGACTGATGAACCCAAACGAAGTTTGCTGGAGGCCGGGGCTGTTTCGGGATGAGGAGGGAGCTGGATTCCTGACTTCAATTTGCGCGGCGAGCCCCGGCAGCGCAGCCCTGCGCCGCGTGGCGCCGGGTCCCGGCGGTGCTGCCGGCTCGGGGCTCGCAGCCGCTCCCCCCGCGGAGCCGGATCGGGGGTGGGCGCGGGGCCGGCAGGGGGTTACAGCGCCGGGCAGGCGACCTGGTGCCGGATGCCCTCGTTGCAGATGAGGGCGGCTGCCCGCTCGTCGCCGTCGCCGTGCTGGCACTGCATGTAGCTGATGCCGTGGGGCGAGTAGCTGTGGGCACAGACGTTGCAGGCGCGGGTCATGGTGCCGCCTGTGCTGCTCCTGCGGGCAGAGGGGAGCCCCCACGGCACCCGTCAGTGCTTGGCGGTGCCTGGTGGCGCCCGGTGGCACCCCACTGGTCCTGTCACTGCCACTATCGCTGCCTGGTGGCGCTCACCAGCACCCACCAGTGCTCACTGGGGTCCGCTGGCACCGGGCAGTTCCCAGAGATACCTGGCAGCACCCAGTGCCACCCATCGGTGCCTGTTAGTCCCTGTCATAGTCTGGGGGTACCCACAGGGGACCCACGGTGCCATCAGTCCCCAGTAATGCCCAGTGATGCCTGTCAGTGCCCAGTGGTTCTTGCCGGTGCTGCTGGCCCCGTGCCCGCCCTGTGCCCCTCACCTGCAGTCGCTGCAGGTCCGCTGGCACTCCTTCCGGCGGTAGCGGCAGATCAGCGCCCAGATGAGGAGCCCGAGCAGGCTGAGGAGCAGGAGGGAGCCCAGGATGGAGCCCACGATGATGCCCGCCTGCCTTCCTCCTGCCGCGGGAGCACATCCTGTCACCGCCGGCCTCCCCGCCGGCTGCCCACTGGTCACTGTGCCCCCGGTGGCACCCTGGCACGCAGAGCCAGCCCCCGGCAGCACCCTGCCCGCGCCGCGCCCCCCCCCCCCCCACGGTGGCACTTACTTGTCGCAAGGTTGAGGTTGAGCTGGCACACGGAGTAGCCCACGCGGTTGGTGACGCGGCACTGGTAGATGCCGGTGTGCACCTCCGACAGGCTACGGATTATCAGGTCGCCCGGGCCACGTCCTGCAGCGGGGAGAGACACCCCGTCAGCCCCAGGGCCGCAGCGCTGCCAGCACCCGCCTGGGGTGCGCAGGGACGTGGGCGCACGCGGGCAAGAGCACACGTGAACGTAGCTGCACCCAGACACCCCGCGGGGGCCCTCACAGACGGGGACGCCCCGCCCATCAGCATCCCCCGCGCCCCGCAGAGCCCCTGGGGTGCCAGCACCCACCTTGGATGGTGCCGGAGGGCAGATGTCCCCCGCCGTAGCCGTCGGCCAGCTTAGCCCACTGGTAGGAGAGGGGGGAGGCACCTCCCCGGCTGTAGCACCGCAGCAGGATGCTGCTCCCCACTATCAGCTCCCCCTCGGTCCAGCACTGTGGGATAGCTGGCTTCTCTGCAGGGAGAGGGACAGTGTCACCACCAGAGCCACTGGGGGCCACCCGGGAGGGGGGCACGGGAGGGGGGGGGGCTCACCTTGCACAGTGACGATGACCTCGTGCACGGCCACAGTGTTTTTCTTCACCCGGCACTGGTAGGTGCCAGTGTCGGAGACCTGCAGGTCAGCCAGGCGGATGGAGGCGTCGTACTGGCTGGGGTCGTTCTGCACGAAGGCGACCCGGTCCTGCAGCCCCGAGCCGCTGCCGTAGTTGACGTGGTGGTCTTGGTAGGACAGGAACTGGGGGAGACAGTGGAGAGAGTGGGCAGGGCTGGTCCGGGCTGGGGGACCCGGGGCTGCCTGCTGGGGAGGGAAATGTGCTGCCCAGTGCCCGCCCGGCTCTGCCTGCCCATGCCTGCCCTGCCTGGTCCTTTCCAGCCCAGCACTCTCAGACCCTGCCTGTCTCTGCCTGCCCTACCTGCACCTTCCCCTGCCATGCCAGACCTTGCCTGTCCTGCCTGCTCTGCTGGGCTTTGTCTGGACCTTCCAAGCCCTGCCTGGTCCTTCCCTGCCCTGCCAGACCTTGTCTGTCCTGTCTGGCCCTGCCTGCTCGGCTGGGCTCCGTCTGGTCCATCCCAGCCCTGCCTGCACTGCCTGCCCTGCCTGCATGGTGGGACAGCGGCTTCTGGGTGACACTCACCACGTTCTCTGGGCCGGGCCGCTCAGGTGTGATCTGGATCCACTCGATGCCCACGCCCTGGGGACCGTTGTCTTCAGGCTCGAGGACGTAGGGGCAGCCCAGCTTCACCGAGTCACCCTTGGCCAGGTACAGCACCTCCCGGCCCTTGCCGTTGATCCTGACGGCCAGGAGGAGAGCTGGGGAGAGAACAGCACCTGTCGCACCGGCGGGGGAACACCCCAGACCTGCGCCCCAACGTCCCCACGTCTGCAGCACCCAACCCACGGGGACCCATCAGTGGGGGTCAGGCACTGCAGGGGCTGGGTGCCCTGGTGGGGTTAAGCACCCCTCAGGGCTGGCACCCTCCGGGTCCTGTGAAGCTGCGCTGGGGACAAAGGGACATGGTGGGCTCAGTGTCACCCAACTCTGGCCAACACAGACGGGTGTCGGGGCAGGAGCGGCCCTGGCTGCAGGTGCTCTGCTGACCATGGGGTGCGTCCGCACCCTGGGGTGCCCCGTGGCTGGGCAGGGACCCCTCCATCCTCGGCGGCATCGCTGCAGGAGAGGGTCCAAGTGCAGGGATCCGTCAGCGCCTACCTGGCATGAGACCCAGGAGCAGGAGCAGGCTGGCGCCGTGCCCTGCCATGACGCTGCAGCCGTGCCGGGTGCTGAGGAGGAGCGGGAGCGGAGGAGGCTCCGAGGCGACAGGGCAGCCGGCCGTGCGGGGCTGCTTTTACATGCTGGGCCGGGGCGCTCCTCCCTGTGGGGCGGATGCCTTTGGGATGACTGAGTGGCTCCAAGCTGTGCGTGAGCGATGCCGCCCTGCTCCACTCCCTACCCGGTAATTAAGCATCGCCATGGCGTGGGCTCCCATCCAGGTGGACCCGGCAGGGGGCCACCGCAGGCAGTGCGGGCAGGGGGCACAGGCCCAGCCTGGGGCAGCCGGAGCGGCGGAGCAGGGATCGGGGCGACCACGGGCCCTGTGGTGGCCAGTGGCTGGAACCCCACTGTGGGCACTGGTGGGATGAGTGTGGCTGGTGGGAAGAGGCTGCCCGGGACCCTGCAGGACCCAAGCGTGGCCGAGCACTGCGGCCGCACCGAAGTGCCAGCTTGGCCGCATGCAGGTCCCGAAAGGATTTTGGTCTTGGGGCAGGACTCAGGGCAATTGAAAGAGCTTAAAGGTGTGGTTTGACCATGGGCTTAAGCTCCTGCAGATCCCTCCTCCGGTCCTGCCCCCTCGGCGAGCGGGCACAGGGATGCTGCAGCCGTGTGGGGCCCATGGCACCCACCAAGCCCATGCTGGTGCTGGTGGCACTGGTGGCTCCAGCACAGAGACCCGGCTGGAGCGCCAGGCCGTGGCGGGACGCTGAGGCAGGGCAGCAGCTGGGACAGGCCACGCTCTGCACAGGGGAGGGGATGAGCTGGAGGAGGCTGGGGCAGCTGGAGGGGAGGGAGAGGGGCTGAGACCTGCTGGGATCTGAGGGCAGGAGCTGGGGACAGGGATGCTCTGCACTGGGGGAACTGGGGACAGGGATGCTCCACACTGATGGAGGAACTGGGGACAGGGATGCTCCGTACTGGGGGAACTGGGGACAGGGATGCTCTGCACTGGATGGAGGAACTGGGGACAGGGATGCTCCGTACTGGGGGAACTGGGGACAGGGATGCGCTGTACTGGTGGAACTGGGGACAGGGATGCTCCATACTGGGGGAACTGGGAACAGGGATGCTCCACACTGGGGGAACTGGGGACAGGGATGCTCCACACTGGAGGAGCTGGGACAGGGATGCTCCATACTGGGGGAACTGGGGACAGGGATGCTCCACACTGGAGGAGCTGGGACAGGGATGCTCCATACTGGGGGAACTGGGGACAGGGATGCTCCATACTGGGGGAACTGGGACAGGGATGCTCCGCACTGGATGAAGGAACTGGGGACAGGGATGCTCTGCACTGGAGGAGCTGGGACAGGGATGCTCCGCACTGGGGGAACTGGGACAGGGATGCTCCACACTGGAGGAACTGGGGACAGGGATGCTCTGCAGCGGGTGCCAGGGGCCGCAGTGGGGCCGCTCAGCCCTGTGGGGAGCCCCGGCCACGGGCGCTGTCACTGTCCCTGTCCCTGGAGGGTCTGAGCCCCCGCGCTGGGCTGTCCTGGTGCTCTGGGCCAGGCTCAGGCCCTGCGTCCGGCTCCCAGCGCCCGCGGCACAGCCCGGCCGTGCTGGTACTTTCCACAGCGAGTGCCCCAGCCGGCTCAGCAGCACCGCCCAGCCGGCCCCAAACACTCCCCGGGGCCAAGAGCTGCTCCATTTACTGGCCCCAAGCTGAGCTCACCGCTGCCGGTTAACCCTTACCGGCGCCGTGCTGGGAATTGGGGCCGAGCCCAGCACGTGCGTTGCCGCGTCTGTGATTTGGGGGCCCCCGTGCGTGGCCTGGCCCCGGGGCAGCCCCATGCAGCGAGGGGCGGGTGGCACCTGCCGGGGCCGTTCCCTCGTGGTGGGGGCCGTTCCCTCGTGGCGGGGCCGTTCCCGCCGTGACGGGCCGTGGCTCACCGCAGCTCAGGGCTCCTCGCTGGCCCGGCGCTGGCTCCCCGGCCCGGTGACTCCTGCATTCCTCAGCACCGGGAGCCCCGCTCCCTCGCCCAGGAAGGGTGGAGAAGCCGCCCCACCCCGGCTGGTTGCCCGCCGGTGGTCACAGCCCCTCGGTGCGGTGGCTTTGAAACCCTCTGGGCTGAGCCTGGCCTAGAACAAGGCTGTGACCGCCTGGCCGAGGTGGTGACCAAGAGTGACACGGCCGGCCTGTGGGTGCTGGGGACTGGGGATGGGCCGGCGAGCCCGGCACCGAGCCCCGCAGATCTTTGTGGGTCGGGCACCGGTGCCAAGGCCCCGGGGGTCCCCGAGAGCTCGGTAGCCGCGGGGGCTTGCTTGGGGTCAGGTCTGAGGTGGCAGATGCCCTGCAGAGCCAGCGAGGTGTTCCAGCCCCTGCCCCAACAGGGATGGCAAGAGCCCGGCTCTGTCACGCCCTGGGGACAGGCAGCAGCTGGAGGAGAGACAGGGAAGGAGTAACAAGAGATGACAGCGCTTTGTCCTCCCTCTCTACCCAGCCTGGAGGAGGCCCAGGGCTCACAGCAGAGTCCTCCGAGCTGTCCTCCTGCCCTGGGCAGTCTCGTCTTTGCCAGCTCTCCTTATTTTCCAGCTGCTCTGACAATTAATCAGAGCCACTCCTACAGGATCCCAGCCCTCTGAAGCTGCCAGTCCCTATCCAAAAGGATTTTAAATGTTTGCATCATGCTCCGGTCTCTTTGCTTTGCCCCTGACGAAGGCGGCTGCCGCAGGGCCTGGAGGTGACACCTCAGTGAGAAGGTGGCACTGCCAGGGCTGTGTGTGGAGAAGAGCCTGCCTGGCTCATGGGGACCCTGCGTGAGCTGGGAACGCCCACACTCTGAGCTGTGCTGAGGGCCTGGGGATGCTCCTCGACCCCCGAGGACAGCGAGTGCATGTGGGGAAACAGGCAAGGGGCAACCTCTGTCCTGGGAGCCTCTGGGCTACTCCAGCCCCAAGGGCAGATTCTGGCCCACAAACCTGAAGCAAGAGAAGGATGAAGGACACTGTCTGCTCCATAAACACTCTGTTCATAGGAAACTCAGCCTAAGAAAACAGAACCCCCTAAGTCAGAGGGGAACCGGAGCCCTGCTCCTCGCGGGGCTGAGCCTGGCCTGGGGCTGCACGTGTGCGGCTCCAGGCCCTCCGCTCCACCTGGGCGCAGTACTTCTCGGGGATGCCGGAGGCTCTGCAGAGGAAAGAAATCATCAGGCCCCCTGTGCTACACTGGAGCCGAGCTTTAGGACTGTGGCCCCGGAGCAGAAGCTGTGAGATGTCCCAGGGGTCAGGAGATGGAGGGAAGCCAGGAGGGACTCAGGGACATGCAGGGAACCAGGGAAGTAAGCGGCCGCTGGCAGCACATAACACCTGAGCTCCTGCATCTTCTGCTGCTTGAGCTGGGCGATGCGCTGGCTGCGCTGGCGGGCCTCCTCCTCCAGCCGCTGGCATTCCTCAAAGGCGGCCGCCCGCTCCTGCGCCAGCTGCTGCTGACGCTCCCGCATCTGGCGCCGGATGTCATGAGCGTGGGTGAGCTGCAGACCTGCCCTCCGCGCTTCCTCCGCCGCCTCCTTCTCCATCTGCTCCTGCTGAGCCCTGCGGGACAGCTCGGGGCAGGTGAAAGACGCGCTCCAGTGGACCCCCACCACCGCGTCACCCGCCCCTCGGCCCCGCTCCGCACGGCAGGGCCTGGCCGTCTCGCCAGCGAGCTCCTAGCGCCGTCCCTCTCACCTGAGCATCCTCTCGAACTCGTGGCGGTCCTGCTGCACCTGCACGGCCATGCTGTGCTCCCGCTGAGCAACCTGCTCCAGGTGGCTCCGCTTCAGCACCTGCTCCATCTCGGCCTTCTTCAGTGCCGCCTCCTTCTCCTTGCGCCGCCACTCTCGCTCGGCAGCCTCCTGGCTGCGCTTGGCCCTCAGCGCGTCCTGCCGAAGGGGCAGAGCGGTGACGCTGGGGGGTCATGGCAGCACCCCCCCTGTGGGGGTATGGAAGCACTTGACCGTGGTTTTGCCTCTTCCAGCGCCGTGGCCAGCACTGCTCCAGGACATCATGGCTCCAGGGGCTGGTCCAGGCCTGCAAAGCCCCATGGACCCACCACATCCCGCCTCGCTGGGGTGGTGATGAGGAAGGTGGCGAGCGAGCCAGCGCAGGAGAAGATGGCGTGTCAGCAAGCCGCTCACCTGCTCTGCCTGGAGGTCCTGGGCTCTCTCTTGCATGGCCCTCAAGCGCGCCGTCTCCTTCTCCTTCTCCCAGCGGATTCTCTCCTGCTCAGCTTCGAACTCAGCCTCACGCTCCTGCATGGGATGGAGCCTCGTGACAGCTCCCGGCAGCACCTCTGCTGCCTGCTAAACCTCTGCTGCCTGCTAAACCCCTGCCAGTGCCGCACTCACTCAGCCGTTACCATTTTCTGCCTCTGGTACTCGAGCACCCGCTCATCTGCCATCCTCTCCTGCTCCCGCTGCTCCTCCTTGCGCCTCTGGTTCTCATCGTTGATGCGTTTAATCTCAGCCTGGATTCTCTTCTGTTGCTCCTGTCTCCGCTCCAAGTCCTGAAAGCAGTGCAGAGGGTCCCAGGGTGACAGGACAAGTGCCGCAGCACAAAGCGCTCCCTCCGCTCTCCCCGCACGCCTTCCCGGGGGCCCAGCAGCACACCCGGCACGAGGGAGGGCTCAGCAGCTTGGGTCATTTTCTGAGGATGCCTCAACTTCCCCAAGAGACCAGAGCTTTAATTCTCCAGCTGTTGTCTCCACACATCAAGTCTGACTTATCCAGCACTGGGTCACCCTTCCAAGAAGGCGAAAATCTGACTCCAGCCCCCCCCACTCCCCAGCGGGTCACTGGTCGCACCTTCATGTCCTCCATCTTCAGCTGCTCCAGGTACTCCCGCACCTCCTGCGCCTCCTGGTCCCGTTGCTCGGCTCTCAGAGCCCGCTCCTCCGCATTCTGCTCTATCTGCTTCACCAGCTCCTGCCTCCCTCTGGAAAGAAGAGAGCGGAAGGGTTCGCTCCGGCTCCGTCCTGCTCCCAGAAGCAGAAACGCCGGCACGGACATCAGTGGTGTCCGCTGCCTCGTGCCGCTGCAGACGGGGGCTGTGTGGTGGTGGGAGTGGCCACCCCAGCTCCGGCACAAGGCCTGGGATGAGGGCAGATGCCTCTGCACGACGAGGGACCCTTCAGCAAACCTGATCAGCTCCTGCTTCCTCCTGTGCTCCAGCTCCTCCTGCACCTTGTCGGCCCTTTTCCTCTCCATCTCCATCATCCTGGCCAGGCGCTTCTCTTCTTCCTCCAGCTCCCTCGCGATGAGCTGCTTCTCGAGGATCTGTGCGTCGCGGATCATGTGGCACTTGGCACCGAGGATCAGCTGTGGGGACAACAGGGCTCCTGGTCTCCAAGCCAGACTTGGCAGTGGCAGCAGGGACAGACACACAGACGAGGAAGAGGAGAAGGGGAGGAAGACCCTGGCAGCAGCCAGTAGAGCAGGGTTTAGTCTAGAGCAGCTCGGTGAAGCTCACGGGGGCTCTCAGCAGCCCGTCCGAGCAGGCAGCCCAGGCAGGGCTGGGCGCTGGCAGGAGGCCCTGGGGTGCCAGGTGGTGCCGGGGAGCCCCTGGCCCTACCTCGCTGAACTCCCTGATCTCGTCCTCCTGCTCCATGCGCATCCTGCTCGCCCGTTGCAGCAGGTGCCGGGCCCGCTCCTGCGCCTCCTCCTCCAGCTCGCTCAGCTTCCCCGTCTGCTGCTGCAGCATGGCCTTCTGCTTCGCGCTCTTGCGCTCGCTCACCGCCTCCTGAGGGGACGGGCAGGGCTGCCGAAAGCCTGATGCCCTCCCGGGGCAGCCCTGCAAAGCTGAGCCCGCCCAAGGGGGCGACTGGGCAGCCGGACTCACGCGGGGCACGTGCTGCACTCCGCGTCCCCGGCACAGAGCCGAGGGGCACCGCAGGCTCCTCCTGCCCGGGTACAGGGGCTGGGCAGCCCCTTCCTACACCCCTGCTAAGACACCCCTCTCCCTTTGCAGGGTAACAGGGTCACTGTGGGCTGGGGGAGCAGCCAGTGTGGGATCCCTTCCCCACCCATGGACTGGGCAAGCCCAGGGACCCTGCACAGCCCCCCCGGCTGGGGCTCAGAGCTGACCCGAGACTCAGAGCTGTACTGTGCCCCTGCACACTGTCCCGGCAGCGACGGGCGCACCAAAACGTGGGTGAAGGAGGGGTGAAGGTGGTGGCCCCTGAGCAGAGCTCAGCTGGTGTCTAACTGGGTGCATCCACCTCCAGCTGCAGCCCGAGACCTGTCAGCAAGCAGGGGAAAGGGGGGCAGGGGGGAAATGCCTACGAGAACGGCTTCCTTCTCCACTCTGAGGGCTGCCAGCTTGGCCTCTCGCTCCTCCTTGGTCAGGACTCGAGCTGCTTCTTTAATGCGCTGGAAATCCTTCCGGCCGATAACGAGGGATGCTGCTGGGCTCTCCGCAGGGATGCTGGTGGTGCGGGGCACAGGGAGAGAGAGTCAGCGGCACGGAGTCTCCGACAGCTCCCTCCGTCCCCTGCCCCGCTGACCTCCCTGCCTGGGCTGCCCATGCTGGGGGCGGCTGCGCGGCTCCAGGACCAGGCGTCACCCCCGAGCAATGCAGGAAGCGCCTGAGCTGTGGGGACCCGACTCTCCTGGTCAGGGGGAGGGAGAAAGAGAAAGTGGAGGGAAAGTGGCACCACGCTGTGATGCACCGGGACAGGATACGCGTCGGGGTGGCCAGGGGCTCCCAGGAAAACCCCAAAACATTCAGCATGGGCCTAGTCAGCCCCAATGAAAAAAATGCTGAAAGTATTTCAGTCCAACTTGACGTTCCCAGCTCTCATTTGGGAAAATTTTGACCACTGCCCTCACCCCTTCTCCAGCCGGACACACTGCTCATCCCTGCCCCCAGACTGGCTGTCGCTCCTCCTGCATGCCAGATCAAAACCCTGCAGACAGATTTTGGGGAGCAGAAGCTGCCTTTTCGCTCTGTTTAATGACACTCAGACTGCTCAGGCCCCGGATCTGCCCAGCACGGCTCAGCTCCAGCTCTGCTGCCCCCAGAATCTGCCCAGTGCAAGAGGAGGAAGCGCTGCGCTGCCCAAACACGGGCACTTGCCAGGTCCCTCCGGCCGTCACCCCGGCGCTGCAGGACACTGCTGTGCCACGAACTCTGCCCGTGACTCACGCTGTGGTTTAGAGGAAATCACTGAAGCTCTTGGTGCCCCCATTTCCCCACTTGTAAAAATGTGGATAATAATACGGGGCTGTTTTCCAGGGGAGTTGTAAGGAGTTAATTACTCTTTGTATTACTCAGATACCATGGTGACGCGTGTGGTGTAGGAGCGTGTATTAACCAAATGCATAGAGCACTTTGAAGATGTTCAGGACTAAGAATTTACTCATTATTATTGTGTGTCACCTTTCATCCACCCTTGTGAATATGAACAGATACCTGCATAATGATCGTTGGAGAGCTGCATCACAGCATCGGATTCCAGGACGCTTTAAAGAATGGCTAATGGTCACAACGGCACTAATAAATTTAATGATACAGTGGCCGCTGCTTCAGTCGTCCCAGTGTTTGGGTGACCAGCCTGGGATGTCTAGGGCCTGATTTTCAGGAACTAAAACCAGCACAAACAGTTTCTATTAGCTTCAGCTGGAGCTGTGGCCGTGCGACACATCTGGAAATTGGCCCTCAGCTTCAGCAGAAGGGTCAAACACGGATGTCAGCGCAGGAAGCCAGGTACCAAGCTCAAAGCCTGAACCAGCCTCGAAAGCCTGAGCCGGTGCCTCTGCACCATTTCACTCTCCACAAAACCCAAACCCAAACCACCTGCAGGGCGGGTGTCACGTTTTATGGGGTGTAAGAGCATTACACGGAGGTTCAAAACAGGAAGCAAAGATGAACCTTGCACAGAACAACTACAAGGAAAATTTAGGCAGGTCAAAATTAGGTTAAATTGGAGCTGGCCAGGATAATGGCCCTATTCTTGTCTATGTGCTGCAGGCTTTTAACGAGGTGTAGTAATTAGGGCCAGGGTTCTTACAGTTCAGCCTTGCTTATAAAACGTCCCTGTAGAGAAATGCGGAGCTGCTGGTGCGCAGGGGCTGCAGGTGACGCTCCTCAGACGGGGCGTTCGGGTACTGGGGCACGGGAGGCAGCGTTTGATACGTGACAGGGGGCAGGTGCCACCCTGCAGGGCTGTTCAGCCCAGAAGGAGCTTTTCTGGCTATTGAGAAGGTTTTATGTTGCTTTTTACTGGTTTTGACAATGATTCAGTGCCTCTGTAAACGCTCGGTGCTCAGCGCCTGCCGGCTGTGCTGCCGCCCAAGCCACCGGAGCGCTGCTGCCCGTCCCTCCTCCCCGAGATCTCCCGGCCAACGCGGGACGAGCTCTGCGCACCACGACAGTGCTGTGACAGACACGCAGGGCCCCGGGAGCTCCTCAGAGCTGCCACTCGGGCACAGACTCACATGAGGTCACGGATGGAGTCCTTGGTGATGAGACGGGTGGTCTCGGGCTTGCGCCTGCCAGTGGGCGACGCTTTCGGGACAGTCTGCACATCCCGAAGGATCACGATGGGGCTGTCGGGGCTCGACTGCTGCAGGCTCTGCAAGAAAGGACAGCGTTTACTTGGGTTTTACTGTCACTGGCCTGTGCCCAGCTCTGCCCCCAGCTCCTGGGCACGGAGGTGCTCTGGGCACGAGGCCACAGTTCTCCTGAGCTCTGACAAACACCCTCTCGCACCACCAAGGCTACTGACATCTGGGCACAGGAAGGGTTTCTTGTCTCAGCAGCCCCAGTTCCAAAGGCCTGATGAGGACACGGGGAGAACCAAAAACACCCCCACAGCACTGGTTTTACTATAAAAATCTGGGCATCAGTCTCTCGCCCAGATCTGAAGGATGAGCTGACAGCTGCTTGCTCAGGGCAAGACCTCACTCAAGCTCGAGCATCCCCTTGGCTACCTGGAGCTGATGGCAGCTGCCCCCTGCCCCGCTCCTCACTGTGGCCACCAGCGCCTCTGTCCTGAGCCCCACGGCCTTGGGAAAAACTGGGTGAAACCAACCCAGACCGACCCAAACTCCCTGGGAACTGGCAGGGGGGCCCGGGGAGGGGGAAGCGGGGGCAGCTCAAGGTCTGGCCGTGTGGGCAATCGACCGGCATACAGCACTGGGCAGAAACCAGTCCTCCCAGTACAGCCTGGACTGGTGCCAGTCCCTGTGCTCGAGCCGAGACTGCCACCTAGTGAAGCGTCACCCCGTGGCACGGAGACACTAAGGTACACACAGATGTGCGGTTTCCCTTGGACTTCCGTTTACTAGTTCAGCTTTAAAGTTCTAAGTGACTGCTGGAACAAATCCTGCAGCCAGCTGCGCGCTGAGCGGTTCCCTGGGAAACTGCTGCCGGCAATATTCCCATTTTACGGGTCTGATGGCCCCGAACCACGGGCTTTCCCGCAGCCCAGCACGGCAGATAGGGGAGCAGCTTCCCAGTCACTGCAGGCCCCAAGCACGAGCTGTTGAATTAAAGGGTTTGGCACTGAAACACCCGTGCAAACAGAGATAACAGTGCTATTCATTGCAGCCAGCCTGCGTGTTGCCCCAAACGCCAGGAGAACTCCTTGGACTAGACCTGGATTAATCACAGGGAATTCAATTAACACCCGTATGAGCGTTACGACATTTTTATCTAACTGCCTTGAAGGCCTCCGAGATAACAGACCATACACCTGCCCGGGGCTCCTCGGCTCACAGGCACACGGACCCGGCAGCGCTCCCAACCTCCTGCCCCACGAGGCAAACCATCCGCAGAGCCTCCAGTTGGGAGCGGAGGTAATCTTCATTACACGCTTCCTTCCTTGTCTCTGAAAAGCCAAAGGGTTTTGGCAAGTCTCTTTGGACAGATTTGTTTCAAGTGATAAAACCCGGGAGAGGAAACGGTGGCTGCAACCCCACCCCCCCGGAGGGACGAGTGCCCCGAGCACAGTGCGGTCCCCTCACGGCAGCCGCCCGCCCGCCGCGGCCCCGGCGGAGACGGCGAGCGCGAGACGGGCCGAACTGCAGCGGTGTCCGGCCTGGCCCTTGTACCCTGATCTCTGTCGGAGGCGACACAGAGGGTGGGGAGAGCCGACGGCTGCTGCCACGAACCCGACCTGCCACAGGGAGAGCCCCTGGGAGCGTCAAAGGAGGGGAAGCAGCAGCGCGGGAAGGACGTCCAGAACATCACCCTGGAAAATGCCGTCGCCCACCTCAGCAGCTGCAGCTCTGCCCGGGCCCTCCTGCGGGAGCCGGGGATGGCCGAGGGACAAGCACGGAGGAAGCGAGCCCGTTCCTTACGCGACTGGAGAGGAAGGAGCTGTTGCTCTGTTTATCTCCTCTCAGTGGCCAGGGCATCCGGCCAGGAGGTCGGAGACCTGCTGCAATTTTGCCTCGTCTCCAAGGGGACTGATTTCGTAGCTCCCTGATGAAAGTCTAAATATGTTGGTAATGAGCTGCTCTGGAAGCTTCCAGCCCCTGGCCTGAGGACTCGCGTATATCCCGCACGAAATAACCGCTAACCCAGAGACCCCCTGACACCGCCTCCTCTCCTTTACCTGGGCTCTCACCTCCTGAGTCTCCTTCGTCTCGCTAATTAACTAATTACCCTGTGAAAAGTGGGAGCATACAGCAGACAGGGAGGACAGAGGCAGCCCCTGCTCTGGTGGCCTCCCTGATACCCCGACACACCCCCCCCCGTGGCCCTGCCCGGTGCCTCCCGGGATCCCGTCGCCCTTACCCGGCTCCCCCCGAACAGCACCTCGTCCACCGCGGGGCTGCGGGACCCCCCGCACCGGCTGCGGGGTGCGGGGACGCTGGAGGGCTGCGGGGGGAGAGCGGCCGTGAACGGGCTGCGGCAGGGGGAACCGGGGAGGAGGGACCGGGGATACCGGGGAGGAGGGACCGGGGGAACTGGGGAGGAGGGATCGGAGAGACCGGGGAGGAGAGACTGGAGATACTGGGGAGGAGGGACAGGGGATACCGGGGGAACCGAGGTGGAGGAACCAGGGGAACCGAGGAGGAGGGACCGGGCCCGGCGCACCGGGACGGGCCGCGCTCACCATCCCGCTGCGCTCGGCGGCCGCCGACTGTCGCCATGGCAACGCCACCCCCCGCACCCCCCCGGTCCCCTGGCAACCGGGGGCGTTCCCGAGCGCGCGGACGGGGGCGGGGCTCAGGCCGCGGAGGCGAGTGGGCGGGCACAGTCCGGTGAGGCACAGGGAGGCACGGGGGGCGCTCACGCGTGGGCCGGTGCACGAGCCCACCCCGTCCCGCGTGTCCCCCCCCAGCCCCGACCCCCCCGGACCGGCGCGGAGTCAGCAGCGACGGCCCCGCCCCCTTGCCCCGGCCCCGCCCCTCCACGTGGCCGCTGCCGCCATGCTGTGCTGCGAGGCGGGGGGGGGGGCGTGCACCCCCGGGCTGGCGTCCCCCAACCACCCCCGGGGCGTCCCCTCTCCCAAGGGCCCGGTGCCGCCCTCCAGCCCAGGCCTCCCCCCCCAACAACTGCCCGAGCTGGAAGAAGAGGAGCCGTTTATTGGGGTGGGGGGAGCCCCCCCAGCGCAGCGGCGGGGCTGGGGGGGCACTGCGGCCCCCAAGGCACTGGGGGGATGCAGGCGCAGCGGTGGGGGCAGCGTGGCAGGGCCCCCCCCCCACCCGCACCCAACAAAATAATAATTATAAAAAAGGGCTTTGGTCCTGCAGATGCTGGCGGGGGGGCGCCCGGGCCGGGGCACCCAGCTGGTCCGCGGAGGGGGGGTTAAGGCAGTTTGGGGGCCGGCCCCAGGGGGCCCCTTGCAGGCAGGGCCGGGGGGGCCGTGCCGGGGGGGGGCGGCGCGGGCGCTCAGAGGATCTGGCGGGGCATGCCGTAGCCCGTCATGCCGGCCTGCGAGGCGCCCCGGTTGGTGCCCATCTGCAGCCCGATGACGCTCTGGCCCTCCTTCAGCTTGTCCTCGGAGAAGACGCGCCGGTTCTCCTGCGACTTCCTGCGGGCGGGGCAGATATCAGCATCCCCACGGGACCCCACGGCCCAGCAATGCCCCCGCCCAGCACCCACCACCTACTTGGGGAACCAGTTGGGGTCTCCCACGAAGAGCCCGTCGCCCTTGGCCACGGCCAGGCTGCCCAGGTTCATCAGGGTCCTCTGCACACACGCCATGTTCTTCCCTGCAAGGCCCCAGGCAGGCTCAGCTCCGGCCCCATCCCCGGCTCCGGCCCCACCCCGGCCCCGGCCCCATCCCGCCACGCACCTTCCCAGAGGTCGACGGTCTGGAAGATGTCAGTGGCGGCGATGCCGTAGCGCTCGGCCGCCTGCAGGAACTGCGAGATCTGCTCCATCTGCTTGAAGGCCATGGCGGACGCCTGGATCTTGGCCACCGGCCCCTGGCCCCGCGGGTGCAGGCTGTTGATGAGCCGGCACAGCACCTGCCCGGGGGGGAGCCAGGGGTCAGGCCCGGCACCATGGCCCACCGCCCCGGCCGGCCCTGGGGGTACTCACGGTGCCGTCCTTCAGCCACTGCTGGAAGCCGTCCCTGCCGGGTGCTGGCTGGGCAACGTCCCCGCCGCACTGCGCCAGGATCCACCGCACCAGGATCTGCTCCAGCTCGGGGTCGTACTGCCGGTCGATCTTCTGCTGCACCTCCCGGCTGAGGCCGTACGACGGTCCCCGGTTTGCCATGCTGACGGCAGGGGAGTCTGCAGAGATCGGACCCCCATCAGTGGCTCCGGAGGCACCCGGCACAGGACGGACGTGGCCCCGTGCCCGCGGTGTGGTGGAGCCCCTCAGGGACAGCGGGTGACAGCAGCGCAGGAGCCGCTTCTCAGCAGCGTGGCAGAGCCCCGTCCTGCCTGGACGTCCGGCGTGAAACCTTATCGCCTGTGCCAGGCGCTGCCCGGGCTCTTGCCCTGCCCTGCCTGCTTCCTGCCCAGACGGCCAGGAGCGGGCACTGGGCCCGTGCCCACCCGAGGGCCCTGGGCAGGGGCGGGCAGCACTGCAGCCCCTCCGTGCTGGGGCCAGACCCCTGCCCCGAGCATCCCTCTCTCCGGGCTCAGCCCCACAGGCAGGCACAGCCTTGGCAGGCGCGCGCTGCCAGTCGAAGCTTGTTTGCGAAGCTTCACCCGTGTGCTCGGGCCCGGTGCCAGATCCGGGACCACGGGGCCCCCACCCTGACAGGGAAGCTGGTCACGGCAGGCCCCGTAGCCAGGCACTGCCCTTGCCGAGGTGCCACGGGAGCGGTGGCACCTGTCCTGGAGGATGGGGGTTGTGCCCAGGGAGGCCGCACGCAGACCAGCCCCTGCAGCCCGGGTGCTCCGAGCCCTGGGGCGCTCCAGGCCCCTCTGTTCACCACGGCGGGGGCACGCAGGGCTGCCCGGGCCACGCATCACCTCCCGCACCCCCGGGGTTTGGGGGCACGTGCTGCTCCTCGAGGGGTGCCAGCCCCGGTGCCCACGCCCCAGCTGGGGATATGTGGCGGCTGCCGGCCGAGGGCAGCCCAGCCCACGGCTGGGGGGACCAGGCTCAGCTCGGGACAGAACTCGACCCCGTCACATGCCTGGTTTCAGGCTCCTGTCACAGGAGCAGCCAGGGGACAACCCACCCCGGCCCGCTGGGACAGGAGGAAAACCAAACCCAAGGCCCCGGGGAAGCTGGCGGCAGCGGCGGGGCCCTCGTCACCGCAGCCACCGGTGGCCGCAGGCTGCCCCGGGCCAGCCGCGCGTCCCCCCGAAGCCGTCGGCTGCCGTGGGGCTCCCCGGGGCGAGGGCTGGGGTGCGGGCAGCCCCCGCAGGGAGGGAGCCGAGTACGGAGAGCGCCCGGCCGGGGGCCAAGCCGGTTGGGAAACAAAGAGGAGCTGAAATTGGTGCAGACAGGGCTGATTTCCCGACACAGCTGGGGCTTGCCCAGACGGGAGGGGAGGGCCGGACCCAGCCCAGCTGCGCCACCGCCGTGCTGGGGACCCCGCGGGAGGGGCTGCACCCAGCCCGTCCAGGGCACGGCCACCCTGGGGCGCCCACAGCGGCCCTGGGGGCAGCGGGGAGGGGACCGTGCCCAGGCCAGCGGCAGCACAGCCAGCCTGGGACCCTCCAGGCAACCCCGGGGGCTGCGGGGAGGGGATTCCAGCTAGGATGCAGCCACCCGAGTGTCCCCGGAGCCTGGGGACCCCACAGATCCCCAAGGGCCGGCAGGGAGGGGACTATACCCGGCCCAGCTAGGACCAAGCCACCCTGGAGACCCCATAGACCACCCCCCAGTGAGGGGATCCCAGCCAGCACAGGACCACCCTGGGGACCCCTGAGACACCCCGGGGGCAGCAGGGACGGGACTGTATCCAGGGCACGGCCACCCTGGGGTCCCCACAGACCCCCGGGGACAGCGGGGAGGGGACCCCGGCTGTGACCCCGCCGCCCTAGGGACCCCGCAGCCAGCCCAGGGTCGGCGGGGGGATGACCCTAGAGAGGACAGGGCCACCCTGGGGACGCCGCAGGCACCACGGGGGGTGGGGCACCGGGGAGGGGACCGGACCCAGCCTGGCCCACCCCGGGGCCAGCGAGGAGGGGACCGGGGCTCGGGCGAGGCGCAGCCCCGGCACCGCGGCCGCCGAGGGACCGCGGCCCCGGGACGGACGCGCCCCCGGGGCACCCGGAGCGGCGGGGCCGGAAGCCGCACCCGGGTCCCGCTTCCCGGGCGCGGCCGCGTGTCCCGGCGGCTCCGCGGGAGCGGAGCCCGGCCCAGTCCGGAGCCGTTACCCCCGCGGGGCGGGGCGGGGCGGGGGGGGCAGCCTGGGGGACCGGTCCCCCGGGGCAGCGCGGCCCCGGCCATTTTAGGGCAGAGCAGCCGGTGCCCTCCCGGTGCCCATCTCCATCCCGGTCCCAGCCCGGTCCCGGGGCCCGTCTCCACCTGCCGCCCGGTGCCCGCGGGCGCTGCCCGGTGCCCGCCGCCCGCGCCCCTCCCTACCTGCGGCGCCGATCCCGCGGTCCCGGTGCGGCAGTGGCGGATGCCGCCGCCCGCGCCCTTTTCACGGCTGATGTCAGCGCGGCCGGGGGCGGCCCGGTACCGCCCGCTCCCGGGGCGGGTCCGCCGGGCCGAGGCCGGGGCCGCCACCGCGCCCCGGGCAGCCCCGCCCCGCCCCGCCCGGCGGGGAGGGGGCTCCGGGCCGGGGGGGGGGCATGGGAAGTGTCGGTGGCAGTGGGGGACAGGGTGGCCGTGGTGGCAGGATGACAGAAGGGCTGGGGGGGGGGGCGCAAGGCGGCCGTGGGGGACGTCGGGGGTTTAGTGGGTAAAGTGTGGTTGTGGTGGCAGGGGGACACAGGGGTTGTGGTGGGGACAGGATGGCTGTGGGAGCCGAGGACAGAGCGGTTGGGGAGGGGACAAGGTGGCCAAGGTGAGGACAGGGTGGCTGAGGTGAGGACAGGGTGGCTGAGGTGGCAGCGACAGAGTGGCTGTGACAGGGACAGGCTGGCCTTAGTGTTTGAAGGACATGAGGGTTTTCGTGGGGACAGGGTGGCTGTAGCGACAGGGGGATGCGGGGGCTGTGGTGACCACAGGGGGGACAGATCGTGGCATGGGGGCAGCAGGGGACACGGCTGTGATGGGGACAGGGCCCAGCCATGGCACTAGGAGACAGAGTCACCCCCGTGGAAGGGGCTGCGGCAGGGCCAGAGCCCTGCTGGGGTGGTGGGGACCAGCAGGGCCTGACACGGTGGCAGGGGGATGGGCTGGGGGGCTGCAGGCCCCGCAGGGACAGGGTGTCCCCAGCACCCGCGGTGGCTCCGGCAGCACAGGGAGGGATGATGGCGCTTGCACAAGTCCCGTCTCCATGGGCAGCGCAACCAAAACAACAAACAAAACCTCGGCCCGAAGCCACCGCCTGCCTCCGGAAGGGGTGGCAGGGCCGCTGCCACGGCCTCCCCACAACCCCACCCGCCCCTCAGCACCCAACATCCGTCCGGGGCTCAGCACCCACCCTCCAGAGCCAGCCTGAGGTGCCACCGGGTGCTGCAGCTTGGTTGCAGGGACACTGTCATGGTGGGGGCCGGCCTTGGAGTGCAACTGTCCCCTCCCGCGCCCCTCCTGCACCTATGGGGGCCACGTGGTGGGTTGCGTGTTGTCCCCCATACCCCCACCCCCCAGGTTGCGGGTGTCCCCTGGGGCTTTCCAGGGGGGTTTCCCATGGCTTCGGTGACACAGGCGCAAGGGGGACCAGGGCAGGGGCTAGCACGTGATCTGGCCAACCAGTGTGACCCGTGGGCGAGGGGAGACAAGGTCAGGGAGTGACACGGAGGTGCAGAATAGGGGGGAGGGCTAGGGGTGACAGGATGACGGTGGCACAGGGGCAGGACCTGGGGAAAGAGCTTTATGGTGACCCAGGGGGGTGGGCCCAGGGTGACCCAGGGAGCAGGAGGGCATCCCCCTGCAGGGGGGCAGCTCCCACGGGGGTGACAGATCAGGAAAAGGGTGACACGAGGGCAGGACCCTGGAAGGACTCGGCCGGGGAGGCTGGGGGTAAGGGAGGGTGGTTTGGGGACAGGACCCCTGGGATTTGGGGACAGGACCGCCGGGGTCAGGGCAGGGGCGACAAGGGGCCAGGACAGGACTGGGTGCGGGGGGATGATGTGGGGGTGACAGGACCCCGAGGGGACACGGGGGGACCCCGGGGGCACAGCGGGGGCAGGTCTGGGGCCCCCAAGGGGCAGAACGGGGCGACACGGGTGGACGTGACGGGGCAGCCGGGGGTGACCCGGGGCGGGGCGGGGGGGCCGGGGGGGACCCGCTGTGACCCCCGGAACGCCCCGGGCTGGCGGTGACGTAACGCGCCCCAGGCCCCGCCCCGTGACGCGCTCCCGCGGGATGCCCATATAAGGGCACGCGGCGCGCGGGCCCCGCCCTGCGCGAGGGGGCACCGGGGGGCCGGGAGGGGCCGCGGGCGGGGAAGGGCCGGGAGGGGCCGCAGAGCGGGGAAGGGCCGGGAAGGGGATTCGGGGGGCCCTGGGGGGGGCGCGGGGGGCCCTGTCCCCTCCCACAGACGAGCCGCCGCTGCTCGCTCGCCGCTTTATTCCCCGGCCGGGCTCCTACAGCAGCGTGGCCAGCTCGAAGCGCTCGGCGCAGCCCCCGCGGGGGCGCAGCCGCGGCCGGGCCCCCTCCCCGGGGCGCCGCGGGGGGGCCGGGTCCTGGCGCTGGGCCGTGCCGCGGTCCCGGGGGCTGCCCGCCGCCGCCAACGCCTCCGCCGACACCGAGCTCACCGGGGAGGAGCCGCCGCCGGGCTCTGCGAGGAGACAGGCAGAGTCGGGCCCGGCTGCGTCACCCGCCCGCGGGGCCGCCCCAGGCGTGCGGGTGCCAAGGGGCCCCGGCCCCCCCTTCCCCACGGCCCGGGGAAGGGCAGGGGGGGCGGGGCGGGGCCGCACTCACTCTGCCGCTCCAGGTCGCGCAGGGCGATGGTGGAGACGGGCCGCGCCGGGTCCCCGCTGCGGTAGAGCTGCAGCGCCTCCAGGATGTCCGACTCGAGGGCGAACTCCGCGTCCCACTCGTAGTTCTCGTCCACCGAGGTGTTCCTCCTGCGGGGACGGGCGTCAGGGCGGGCCCCGAGGGGTGGGGGGACACAGGGGGAGGCAGGGAGGGGACCCGCAGCGGGGCTCGTGTCCAGGGTCCTGCCCCTGCTCACCTCTTCCCGACGCCGCCGAGGGCCGGATCCGTCCTCGCTCTGCCCTCCTCCGCCACCGAGCCGCCTCCGCCGTGCCAGCTGCCTCCGTCCCCGAGGGGGGGGCCCAGGCAGTTGACCCCCAGGGACGGCGCCAGGGAGGGGGGCCGCAGGAAGGACGCGCTGCCCCGGCCGCTGCTCTGGCTGGTCAGACTGCCCCGGGGCAGCTTCTCCAGCGGGGATGGGTCCGGCGGCCTGCCCGGGGCCGCGCTGGGCTCTGCGGTGCTGGCCGAGGGCACGGCCTCAGTCCTGGCGCTGCCAGCAGCCGTGCCGTGGGCCAGCTGGGCGCGGAGCCGCAGGCCGGCCCCGGGGCTGGGGGAGCCGGGCCAGGCGGCGGTGCCGGGCAGCGAGGCCTTGGCGGGACCCGGTGGCAGCGGGGGGGGCTTGAGGAAAGCGGTGGCTGGGGGGGAGGTGACATTGGCACATGTATCAACGCAGTCTGGGCACAGCATCTGCCCCGCGCGCTGTGGGGAGCCCCCAGTCCCCGGCAGGGCTGGGGGGGGGCTGGCAGCGGGCTCTGGCTGGGGCTGGCCGCTGGCGTGGCCGGGCTCTGCCGGCTCCTCCGGGGGTGGCCAGTCGCCATCAACACACATCTCCTTGAAGAAGGGCAGGCTCAGGTACTGGAGGATCCCGCTCTGGGCTGGGGGGCTGGCCGGCTGCCGGCTGCCCCCAGAACTGGGGCTGGGGGGAGCCAGGGGGCCGAGGGGCGGCCGGCGGGAGCCCTCAATGGGCAGCGAGTCCCACAGGGCGCTGCCGGGGCTGTCACGCGGCTCCTCCATGGTGCTGTAAGGCAAAGTTGCGGCGGAGGCCACGGGGCTGATGTTGACGATGCACAATGCCGCAGCCTCGTCCACGGGGCTGCTGCTGCTGCTGTAGCCAAAGTAGCGGCCCTGGCGGTAGCCAGCGGCACAGGCTCCCCGGTGGGCCTGCCCCGTCAGCCGGGGGCGCAGCGAGACTCCCTTGCGCCAGATGGGCTCCTCCTCCTCCTCCTCCTCCTCCTCCTCCTCCTCCGTGGGCAGCTGGAGGTAGGGCTCAGGCTGCGGCCCCAAGGGGTCCCGCTGCAGGTACGGCTCTGGCTTGGTGTAGGGCAGCACCCCACAGCCGCTCTCCTGTGGACGCGTGTTGGTCTCTACCACGAAGCGCCCGTCAGGGCCGCGGCAGATCCGCTCCAGGGGCACGTGCTCCCCGACGTGGCTCTCGTACACGGCGTACCGGGAGCTGGCCCCGGTGATGCTGAGACCCAGGCTGGTACCGGCCTTCTCGCCCCACAGCAGCGTCCGGCGCAGGCTCCGGTAGGGAGACGGCTGCAGCTTCAGCTTCACCGTGCTGTCTGGGCTACCAGAGCCACGAGAATTGCTGTAAGGAAGAAGGGAACTGCTGCAGCACCCCTGTCCTGACTCCAGGCTTGTCCAGCTGCCCCCTGCGTGGGGCGACCTTGTGCCGGGCATCTGGCAGCAGGTACCATGACCCTGCACTGCTGCTGCTGCACTTTCTGATCCTTTCTTCAGCCAAAACTCCCCCGGGGAGCCCTACGCCACGGCACCCCCTGACCCCAGCACCCCATCCTAACGTCACCCCTGCGGCCAGCCCTTGGCCAGTGGCGAGGGGGCAGCTGCCCCCCAGCCTGTCCCTCTGCCCCCAGCCAGAGGCAAATGAATGATGGGGAGCGCAGCAAGACAGGGAGGGAGCGGGAGGAGGAAGGATCGTGGCATGGCATGACTTACTGTGGAAGTGAAAGCTTCTTGCTGGGGGAGAAGACGAGTGGTGGATCTGGAAGGTCATGAGAACACAAGGGGATCACACAGCGAGCAACTCAAAGTGATGATGAGGAGGAGACAGCAGCACCCGCTCAGCCCTACCACAACCCCAGGCTGGCCTGTCCCTTCCCTGGGCACCAGGTCCTGCCACCGTGCACGCGGCGCTCCGAGCTTTCCCGCAGCACCGGGATCCAGGTGCTGGCACCCGGCCAGCCAGCTCCTACCTTGCCTTCGCTTCTGGATGCGGGCAGCACGCCGGCGGTTCATGATGCAGGCGGCCACGGTGCTGAAGATGACAGCCACGCTGAGGAAGCAGATCCCCCCGATGACCCCGGCCAGCACTGGCTGCGGCAGGAGCTCTGGCAGCTGGGTGCGAGACGGATACACCTCCATGCCTGGGTTAGACAGGAGACACCATCAGAGGCTCAGTTCCCTGCGGAGCTCGCCAGCACAGTGGGCACAGCCTCCCTCAGGTCGCCAGGATCACGGTGCTGAACAGCGAAGCCTCGGCGCTCTCAGCCCTCAGGGCTGGTCTGTCTTCGGGCAGACCCGTGCCCTCCACCAGGAGCAGGGATGCTCTGCACAGAGCTCTCCCGCTGCCTGGTCCGTGAGAATGATGTCACGCCAGATCCGCATGTGGAGATGGATGTTCCCACGGCATTAGCTTTGGGGGTCCTGCTCTAGGCTCTGTGTGCCCTGGTCTAGCAGCAGGGACACTTGGGGTGGGACAGGGTGAAGGTGTTTCTGTTTGGGAAGATCCTAGACCACACTGGGCACTTTACACCTCTGGTTTCTATCCTCAGGGCAGGAAGAGCAAGTGGGTGGTAGCCCAGGCCTCACCTGCTGTGGAGACATTCACCGTGTTGCTGGGATCGCTGATGTAGCTGCCAGCAAAGGCCACCAGTCGGAACTCGTAGAAGGCGTCCTGGTGGAGCAGAGGGCCATTAGCCTTGTTGGAACGGTGGCTAGCCAAGCTTCAGCCCACACAGAGGCAGAGCCAAGCAGCTCTGCGGCATCGCCAGATGCCCCATCTCCGGGTAGCAGCAGTGCAGGAGATCTGACCCCCTCACTTGCTGCGTCCCCTCAGAGCTGCCCCGCAGCCAGGGAGCACCTGGTGAGATTCCCACCTTGATCAGTCCCGGCACCAGGATCTGGGTCTCTGTGCTGGGGATGGAGCGGTCCAGCACCTCCCAGCCACCCTTGTCCTGCCGCAGCTCCAGCGCGTAGCCACTCAGCGCCACCGAGAACTGAGCTGGGGGCTCCCATTGCAGCAGGACCCCACGCACAGTCTCGTTGGCCGTCAGAGCCTGCGGCGGGGACAGGAAGATGCGCATGGTCATGGCCGGCGGCTCTGGAGGCACTGTGGTCACTGGGAAGCCTGAGGAGAAAGGAGATGCTGGTGTGGGAGCTGATCCCAGGGGACAGCAGGGCAGAAACAGGAACCTCTCAGGTGCTTGAGGGCCTGGGGGGGGGGGACGGGGGCTGCTCTGGGGAGCGCACAGGCCCCCTCTTACCCCTGGGCACAGAGGTGACAATCTGGCTGAAGGGGCCACTGCCTAGCTTGTTCTGGGCCAGAACGCTGAACTGGTAGCTCATGTCTGGCTGCAGATTCTCCACCATGAGGTGCTGAGCCCCCACCGGCACCGAGAGCGACACCCAGTCATGGTGGGCTCGGAGCGGATGCTTCACCCTGAGGAGATGTGGGACCCGTGAGTCCAGAGCTGACAGCTCCGGCGGGACGGAGGCAGTGGGGGACGCCAGGCTCTGCCTGCGGGGACTCACAGTGGCGTGTACCAGACGCTGAACCTCTGGAAATAGCCTCCATCGAACCCTGGCTCCCAGGAGATGTTGGCTGCCAGCAGCAGTGGGAGCACGGAGACGTTGGTGACAGCATGAGGGCTGGTACCTGGCGGGGGACGCAGAGAGAAGACGTATCAGACCGGGCAGCTTGGGCAACAGCTGTGCAGGGGCACTTCCACCCCTCCCAGCACGGGGGGGCCGCACTGTCCACCCCAGGGCAGACACGGGCGATGCCGGCCCCGCCAGGGACTGACGACTCACCCAGGACATGGACGGAGGTGGCGGTGCTGACGCTGGCTACCTGGTTGGTGGCCACGCACTCCCAGACCCCGTGCTGCTCCTTGACAAGCGGGCGGAAGACGAGGCTGCTGTTGCCATCCACCTGGGCGCCGCTCTTCCCTGTGCTGCCCACCTGCGTGGCAAGGCATGGGCAGGCTGACGGCAGGTGACCACCCAGCCCACTGCACCGCAGGGCCGGGCAGCCGCTCTGCGGCGACGCTGCAGCACCAGGGCCTCGGGGAGAACAGGACCTGACGTGATCCACCACCCTGGGGCTGGGTTAGGAATAGGCGCAGGATCTTGCCCTGGTTTCTTAGAGGGCAACACAAGCAAAGTGCCCTGGGCCTCTTCTCCCGCAGGAGCCAGGAGAGAGATGACCCTGCCGCGTCTGTGGGGACAGCCCCAGGAGCGATGCCCCAGAGGTCAAGGGGAGTGTCTGCCTCCCGGCAGGGCTCCGCTGGTTCCCCAGAGCAGCAGCTCCTACCTTCAGCCAGGCGACGGTGGGCGGGGGATCCCCGTGGGCCGCGCAGGGGATCACCAGCTCCCGGCCCACCTCCTGGAAGTATTCCTCCTTGGGGCGAACTGTGAAGGCAGGGGGGTCCTGGAAGACAGGCAGGGCTTGGTGGCAGGTGGGACAGGGCGCAGACTCGTGGCAGGGGAGGCAATGGGCATGGCAGGGTGGGAACAGCCTGGGCGCGGGCAGTGTGCCCCCCACCCAGCCTCACCTTCAGCAGGACACGCGTGGGCTGGGAGGTGCCGGCGGTGCCGTAGCTGTTGTACGGGGTACATGTGTACACTCCCAGCGCATCGTCGTTCCCCGTTGCAATGACGATGGAGCCGTCCGGTCTCGTGGACCAGCCAGGGAGCTGGGAGAGGGGGGTGTGGGGTCAGGACGAGGGGCTCGAGGGCGTGGGGAGGCAGGGGAGGGCGCGAGTGGTGGCACCTTGTCCAGCTCCAGAGGGCGCCCATCCCTTGTCCAGCTGACAGAGAGCAGAGGGGGGTTGGCCCTGGCGGGGCAGCGGATCACCCCCTGCATCCCCTTGGGCAGGGGGGTCTCTGGGAGCATGGTGGTCACCTGTGCCGGATCTGCAAGGAGAAGCAGGGTGCCAGGGCCTGAGCAAGGGTGGTGGGGGGCCAGGTCCCCGTGGCTGCTGAAGGGGCCCCCCCTTCCCACCATGGCCCGCAGGGACCCCCACGGGCTGGCCCAGCAGGGCCTTTCTGCAGGCGGAGTTGGTGACAGCATGGTCTGGGCTTGCGAGGGGCTGTGGGGCTCTTACACAGCACTGTGACAAAGGCCGAGGCGGAGGGCGGCTTCCACAGCCCGTTGCTGGGGATGCAGGTGTATTTGCCAGCGTCGTCTGGGGTCGTTCGCTGGAGCAGCAGACTCCCGTCCACCAGGACGCGGACCCGAGCCTGGAGGTGGCTGCAAGGGAAGGGGAGGGCAGTGGCGAGCGGCGCGTCTGGGACCGTCCCCAGAGCCCCGCGGTGAGCAAACCCCCCTGCCGCGCATCCAGCCTGCCCATCGCGCTCGGATCCAGGCTTCACAGGGCACAGCGGCCCCTGCCTGCCCCAGCACTGCCGGCAGGAGCCCACGGCTGCCTCACTGCCATCCCCATCCCCCCTGTACCTGAGGTGGAAGACGTTGCTGTTGCCCTGGAACCAGGTGTAGGTGAGGTTTCCCGGGTATGCCTCAGCCTGGCATGCCAGAAAGACATCCTGGGAGACGTTGACGGTGATGTTCTGGGGTGGCACCACAATGACGGGTGGCCCTGCAGCGTGGAGCAGAAGTGACGGTGAGGGCTGGGGACAAGGGATGGCCCCAGTTGCTCCCAAAGCCCACCATACCCGCGCCTGCCCCACAACCAGCCCCCGTGACGTGTCTCCCTCCGTGCTCTGCGGCAGCACCCAGCGGGGTGGCCCACGTGGCCAGCGCTGGGAGAGCAGCGGCTCCTACCCTGCACGAGCACGCGGGTGGTGTGGGTGATGGTGCCCTCCTTGCTGGACGCGTGGCAGGTGTAGGTGCCGGCACTGGTGCGCTCCACGACGGCGATGCTCAGTGTCCCGTTCCTCACCTGCAAGGGCAGCGGGTGCGTGGCACGGCCAAGGGATGGGAACTCAGGACTGTGGCGCTGCGGGCAGGGCCAGGGGCAGGAGGGGGGTGCCACCACGGTGGGGACAGGTGCCCGCACTCCAGCCAAGCAGAGTTGCATTGCTCTGCACGTCTGGCTGCCCCACGAGACCCTGGTGAGGGTTAACTGCTGACTTCCACCCTCACCTGCACCGTGTCCCCGCTCTGGACAGCCAGGTCGCTCCTCTTCCAGATGACAACGGGCTGGGGGTTGCCGGCAGCTGTGCAGGTAAGGCTCAGCGCGTCCTGGTCCCGCACCTCCACGAACGCAGGGGGGGTCTCCAGGAAGGTGGGGGGTGCTGTAAAGACAAGCCCAGTTGCTCAGCCCCAGCTCCAGATCAACTGGCCTTGGAAGAGCAGCAGATTCAGTCCCAGGCCAGTGGCGGGCAGAGCAGTGCCCGGGGGTGGGATCACTGGTACCGTTGACAGTGAGGTGGATCCAGGTGCCGTTCTGGAAGTCGGCGTCAGTGCTGTGCTGGTCAAGGAAGAGCACACGGCACTCGTACCAGCCTTGGTCCTCAGCACGCAGGAGGTCGATGCGCAGCGAGGCGCCTTCCTCGATCCGCACGCGACCTGCACACGCAGGAGCGGCCGTCACAGCCGCGTCCCCTGGCCACCTGCCCCCCCCCCGGGGCCTGCCAGCAGCACTCGCCCTCGCTGCAGGCTCAGCGGCTTCCCCGGGCAGCAGCAGGGTCTGCCCGTGCAGCCAGGCCACGCTCAGGCTTCTCCTGCCTCGGCTGGCACGATGGGGGGCTAGGAACGGCCGTGGGACAAAAGCCAGGGCGGCCGTGCCGCGGTGGAGGTTGGTCACACTGACATTTAGCACTACACCCCCTCCTGCTCTCGGGGAGACAGGAGAGGATGTGGTGACGGGCTCTGCCTGCCCACCCTCGCCAAGGGTGGCCTTGGCAGGGACCCCAGGAGGGTCTGTCCACCTCGAGCATCGCTCCCTGCAGCTGGTCCCACTGCCTCTCCTCAAGCTGCCAGCCTGTCTGCAAAATCCCTCCCCGCACCCTTCCCCCTTGCCTTTTGGGGACCCTTCCCCTGCAGCCTCGGCCACCCTTTCCCCCAGGAGCCCCCCCCAGAAGTCTCACCCTTAGGATCCCTCCTAAGCTCCAGGCACCCCTGTGCTGTCCCCTCTCCCCATGGCACAGGGGGGGTCTGGCTGAACCCCCATCCGCCTTGCAGGGACACAGACCCCTCGAGGGGCACACGGCAGCAGGGGCGCTCCCGGGCCGTGGGACCCTCACCCCGAGCAGGCAGCAGCCCCGTGCCCCACAGCCTCTTTGATGAGGAGGAGGATAAGGGCGCAAAGCAACAGCGACAGCGAGCGCAGCCCTTTAATCCCCTGGGCTATTATCAGAGCCATAATCGGCTCAGGCGTGCAGCAGGCAGTTGGCTCAGCCCCGCGTGGGGCGCACAGCCAGCAGCACCCACCGCCCTGGCACCCCCCGGCTCTGTGCCCCTGTCCCCGCTGCCGGCCTCCACGGCCCAGAGAGCTGCTCCAGGCTGGGATGTGGGTCTAGCCCCAGGTGTGGCATTGCCTGGGGTGGCCTTGCTGCCAGTACACCAGGGCAAGGCTACAGCCACTGTGCTGCTGGCAGTGCCACACACAGTTCCTGGCACCAGGGCGGTCTGTGACGCTCCTGGTAACTCCCCAGAGCTCCCTGGGACCAGCAGCTTCTGGACGTGTTTCCAACAAAGCAGGTTTTGCCAAACCCTGCCGTCAGCTCTGTGCAGAAGCTTGGTGCCACAGGCAGTCCCTGCACACTGCCCGAGCCACCGGAGCCCAGGCCAGGCACTGCGTGGGTGCCACCGGCAGCAGAAGGCTGCACCCCGCCAGACCAGCCTGGTGAGGAGGAGGAGGAGCGGCAGGGCCCGGGCAGGCTGGTTGGGGCACAGAGGCTGGGCGGCCGAGGGACAGGATCACATGTGGAGTGCTGGGGCCACACAGCCCTGCGCACACCCAGTGCACAAACATGTGTGAACCTTTCCCAACAGCACCCAGAGCTTCCTCCAGCCGCTGCAGCCACCCGCCGCATCCCCCACCCCTCCTGCTGCTCCCCAGGCCAGCTCCAACCCAGACCCACGGCATCTCCCGTGGCAGGAGGTGCGGGGACACAGACGGACGTATCCGGGTGCCTCCGGTGGCGCCCCTCACTCGGAGCACACAGCAACACCCCAGGCAAACCTGGAACATGAGGGGGGTGGCGGGGTGGGAGCAACAGCCAAGCAGCCATGGGAGAGGGGTCCCTCCGCCCCTCGCCCCAGAGCCAGCTCCCATGCTGAGCCCTGGGAAGCAGGGCAGCTCCAGAGAGCTCCGGAAACCCCATCCCTGCCTGCAGCTGCCAGCTCACAGCCCCCAGGAGCCGGTGGGAGCAGCAGGCTCCTGAACAAAGGTCCCTTTGGAAGGGATCAGAGTGCCCTGGGGACGCCCCCCAGCCTCCCCCTAATCCCCCGTGCCGGCCCCAGCCCCCTCCTCCTCTTCCACCACCCTGCCGATAACAAAACCGCCGCTGCCCTCCGGACCAGCATCCCCCAGTGCCTGGCAACCGTCATTCAGAGGGACACAAAGGGGGCTGTAGCCCCAGCCACCGTGCTTGCTGTCAGGAATGGGGTGCTTGCGCAGGTGGCCTGACCAGCATCACTGGCCCTGCTCCAGGCCAGCAGACAGCAGGGCACAGTGGCCTGTGACACCGTTGGGGACAGTAGCACATGGGGGAGAGCTGCCCCCGTCCCCCCAAGCGACTCAAGGGCTCCCAGAGGTAGCTGTGGCTCACCCTGTCCCCAGGATGCCCCCAACTGCCCCACGAGGGATGTGGATGACAGCAGCAGCTCCCCAGCCCCTCTGGGTGAGGCCTGATCTGCTCTGCCTGGGAAGGGTTGGAGGAGGGGCTGTCCTCGCCCTTCCCCTGTACCCAGAGCCCCTGCCCTTCCCTCCATCCCTTCCCAGCCCCCCAGAGGACTGTAAACCAGCCATCCCGCTGCCATGGTGACAGCCACCAGCCCCCCTGCCCACCCACCTCGCTCTCATTACAGCTGACAGCCCCCTTCCCCCAGCACTGATCCCCTGCCCCCCCAGCCCCCCAGGGCCGTGCTGGCAGCAGGGACAGGGAGAGGACTGAGGGCAGCGCAGGCAGGAGCAGGCAGGATGCTGCCAGGCCCCTTCTGGGTAACCCGAGCTCCTGCAGCCGAGGGGCCCCACGATGCTGGGCTCAGGTAACAGGAGCCCAGCCCAGGCCTCCCAGGAAAGCAGGTGCCTTGTCACCGGAGGGTTTGCGGTCACCGCTGGTCCCACAGTGCCAGCTCGGGGCTGGCTGCAGAGCGAGGGTGTCCCTGGGCACAGGCTGACAGCGGGGAGAGACCCAGGTGTGCCCCCAAATCAGTCTCCTCCTGCACAGCCCCGGAAGAAGCAGCCAGGCAGGAGGGGGGGTGGCTCAAACCTCAGCCTGCCGTGCGCTTTTTAGGCAAGGGCTGATTTTGGCAGCAGCGACAGGCTCCTGACCTAGGCACAGTCTGGTGCTCCGGCCCTCCCCGTGTGATCCCACGGGAGGACTGGAGGGAGGATTTTGGTGCGTCGCTGCCACAGGCTGTTGGGGCCACGCTTGGCCCAAAACGCCAGTCAGCTGCCAGCCCTTTCCCTCCTCCCCAGCTTCCCCATCCTCGAGGGACGCTCCTGTTGTCTTCATCTCCCTGCTCGCAGGGATCCCTCAAGGTCTGACATCGCTTCACTTTAAATATCCCGTAAAGAGGAGAATATCCCCCTCCCACGCCGCAGCCCTTCCCCAGCGCAGCTTTGCTCCAAATCCCAGTCAGCCCAGCGCTACCAATTAGCAGCTTCACCAAAATCCCCTTCCTAGGCTCAACCTTCAAGTGACCCGCAGGGGCCGAGGCAGCGGCCTGGCAGCGCCGGGGCACCCGCGGCCTCAGCAGAGCAGCCGGGAGAGCCCGGGCAGCGCGGCCAGGCAGCGCCAGGGACCCAGAGCCTGGGCACAGGCAGGCAGGTGCGGGGCCGCCCCACTCCCAAGCGGGTGGTGCTAGGGGAGCCCCAGCAGCCGGAGGCCACCGATGGGACCCACCTTCCCCGGGCAGCTTCTCCCACTCTCCGCCCCTGCGGGGAACCCTCCCGCTGCCAAGCTAGGCCAGGAGCCACCTCTCCCCTGCGTGCTGGGCACCCACATGCCCTGCGCCTCCCGCTCCAGCCGTCCCTGCGGCTGCTGCACGAGGAGGGGACTCCCCCCGGGGACCCACAAGGCCCCTCCCGCCGCCCGGGACCAGAGGGAGAGCCCCGCGCCCGGGAGCGTGATTAACGCGGTCTGACAGCGGCTGGGGCCCAGCCAGGGCCAGCGGGGACGCCAGAGCCAGCCCGGCCGGGCCTCCAGCACTGCCCCAGGCCGGTCCTGGCCCAGAGACCAGGGCCAGGAGGGCCCCCCAGGACCCCATCGCCCCCCACCGCCGCAGGACCTACCGACGTACTCCGGGTCCACCCGCGGCGAGTAGAGCCCGAACTTGATGAAGATGGGGAGGATGAAGCCGAATCGGATCCACTCGATCACGTAGAGAGGGGGTCGGGCCTCGTGGGCGCCCAGGAGGCCGCAGCCCAGCACCGTGCTCCCCCCGACTCGCCCCACCACGGCCTGGGACTCGCTCTGGCCGCTGCCTGCCGGGACCAAGGCGGGAGGGGTGACCCCACAGCGGGCGAGACCCTGACCGAGCCGCCCCCCCGGCACCACGTGCGCTGCCCCCGCCGCCGCCCGCGCCCCGGCACCGGCCAGACCGGCCCCGCCGGCAGCGCGGCCGCTCCCGCCCCGGCCCCGGGCTCCCGGCCCCTCCGCCGCGGGGCGGGACGGCGTCCCCTTACCCTCAGCGCCGGCGCCGGCGAGCAGGCTGAGGAGGGCGGCGCGCAGCCACCACCGCATAGCCCAGGTGCCCCCTCAGGCGGCTCCCGCGGCGGCCCCGCCGGAGCGGGGCTGAGGACCGAGCGGCGGCGGCCGCCGAGGGCCAGCGGCCGGTCACCGGGGGCCAGCGCCTCAGGGCCCGCGGACCGGCGGGCTCCGCCGGGCTGCCCAGGGCGCACCGGCCCCGGGCGGGGGGCGCTGGCGACTCCGCGTCCCGCCGCTCCTCATGCCCGTCCCGCGGGGGCTGGGCTGGGCTGGGCTGGGCTGGGCTGGGCTGGGCTGGGCTGGGCTGGGCTCCCCCCGCTGCTCCGCTCCGGCCGCCGCCGCCGCCGGGCGGCCGCAAACAAACCCGAGGGGCCGCCCCGGGCCGCGCCTCCGGCCACGCCCCCGGCGCCCCGCGCCGCCCGTTGCCACGGCGACAGCCAATCGGCGCCCCGGCGCTCCCGAGGCGGCCAATGGTGAAGCAGGGCGGGGGGAGCCGCGAGGGCTGCTGGGAATTGTAGTTCCGGCGGGAGCGGAGGGAGACGCGGGCGGACGGCGCGGAGTGTGACGCGCCCCTGGGCCTCGGGCAGCGCCGTGCGCGTGACGCGGAACCGTGTGTGCGCGACACCTGCGCGCTGCCGGTCCGGGAGCGTCGGCAACGCCCGGCACCCCCCGGGCTGCTGCGGGCCGAGCCCGGCCGGGCCCAGCCCTGCCCAGCACCCCGCATCGTGCCGAGCCGAGCCGCGCACAGCCCCGTGGCAGGGAGGCGGCGCAGGCGTGGGCAGGGGCACCCCCGTGACCGCCATCGCGCCAGGGCCCCTGACCTGCCCCGCTGCCTCCTCGCTAATCCCATCCTAAACGTGTCCCTGGCCCGGGGACGGCCACCGCGGCAGTGTCCCCATCCCGCCAGGCTGAGCCGGAGCTGACTGCCCACCAGGCTGGGGGCTCTGGAAGGCCTCTGGGGACAGGGGCTGACCGGGGAGGGGACATCCCCCGCGTCCTGTCGCCACGACGGAGCCCGGCACCGAGGGTCGAGCACGGCTGTGCCAGACTGCGCTGCCGGGCCAGGCCCTGCTCTGCGGCGCCACCGAGTCTCGGCCGGGCACGGGGACGGGGATGCCGGGGCAGAGCCCCGTCTCGGCCCCCCTTCCCTGGGGCAGAGGGTCCGCGGTCCCCCCCATCAGCCCGGCCTGGCCTGGCCCCCTGAGCCTGAGAGACTATTAAGGACAGAGCTAAAGTAAGAGGAGTTAAAGTAATTCCGCAGTTAAGCTGCTTTCCTGCATCTCACGGGCCCATGTGAGTCCTGCAGCTCCCAAGGGCTTAGGCGCTGTGGCTGGACAGCGCTGCCCCGGAGTCCCCATCGTCCCCGCCCCCCTCCCCCCCCCCCCCCCCCCCCCGGCCCCGCAGCCACTCGTGCCCCAGGCAAAGGGTGTGGGCAGAGCCCAGCACCCCTGGATGGCCCCACGCCCCAATGTGGCGTCACGGCCCATCAGGGCCACAGCATCACTCATGGCACACAGGCGCTTCCCGAATCCCCACTGGGAAGGGCCATGGGGCACTGGGCAGAACCATGGACTGTCATCTCCCCCCTGCCTTCTGGGGTGTCCCGCACTCTGCAGCGAAGACCCCCTGGTCACCTCCTCTGTCCCCATGGTCCCAGCCCAGGCCCTGCAGGAGAAGCCGGGTCCAGGAGAGGAGACACTGGGGTGCTGCAGCCACCCTGAGACAGTCAGTTGCCACCAGCCATGGCTCTGAGCTGGCAAAACAGCTGTGCCCAGTGCCACCACCCTGGTGCTTTGTTCCCGAGGAAAGATGATGACATTTTGGAGCAACATCTGGGGGCCACGGAGCTGCCTGTCAGAGGTGACGGCCCCGCCAGCCCGGGGCATGGACACGATGCTCATGCCCAGTGAGCACCAGGCGCTCCTGGCCGTGTGCCACACTCCCAGGAATGGGGATGGTGACACTTCTTGCACTTAGGATTTAAATGCCACCAAGGTTAGGAGCAGCTGAGAGGAGATTTTCAGGATTGCACTTTTGGACAGAGATGCCTAAATTCCACCTAAGCTAAACTTTACGCGTCAACGTCCCAGGCCGGCCCCCACGCGCTGACACGGCTGCCACCCTCCACATGGCATCACTGCTTTGGGGACAACCAGCTCTGGGGCCCGCCCACCGGTGTCTGAAGCGCAGCCGCTAGCAATCCCCAAGGGCCACGGCCGGGCAGAGACCCAGGAGCCAGGACCCCCGCAGGTAGCGTGGCGAGGTGGCAGCGAGCCCGGCAGAGCCACACACGCATGTGCTGCCCGGCGGTTCCCCCCACAGAGACCTGGAGAGAAGCCACAGGAGAGTCCTTTAATGTGGGAGGGAGCAGACGGCAGCACCTCGGGGCTGGGAAAGGCCCCCGCCGTTTTGGGTGACGGTCTCTGGCACACGCTGCCCGGGGAGATGGTCGTGCTCAGGCCTCCTCGCTGTCTGCTCCAGCGCTAAGGTGGGGCAGATCCCACTGGCGAGACCGGCTTTGGGAGCGCAGTTCCCCTTGCGCTCATCGCGCCGGCACACCGCAGCCGCGGCCCCAGCGCGGCACGGGGAGCCCCTCCGGAGAGAGCCCCCCCCTGCCGCGGGGCTGCACCTACCCAGCGCGCTGGCAGAACTGGATCACGGCTTGCTCCTGCTCCCGCGTCTCGATAGAGCCAGGCCGCAGCCGCCGGATCTCCCGGATGGCGTCGCCACCGTTCATCTTCCGCGCCTTCGCCAGGTAGCAGGCCAGCATGGTGCCGGTGCGGCCGTGCCCCAGCAGGCAGTGCACGGCCACGGCCTGGCCGGCAGCACCGCACCGTCACCGTCACGTCCCTGTGGCGGCCCCCCCACGCTCCCCAGCATTGTCACCCCCCTGCGGTGCCACCTCCCCGCCATGATGGGCCCCTGTACCTCGCCGCGGGCGTTGGCCTCCTCCACCAGCCGCAGGAAGCTCTGGATCTGCGCGGGTGTCGGGGGGCTGAAGTCGGGCACGCGGAGCCGGTGCAGCCGGACGGCGGGACAGCAGCCGTGGTGCGGGGGCGCCCGCTCTGACAGCGATACCAGGTGCCGCACGCCCTGGCCCTGCAGGAACCGGTAGTGCCCCGGCTCCCGCGGCATGGCCAGGCCCGCCAGCCGCCCCTCCGCCACCCACGAGAAGTTGGGGGGCTCGGACGCCGCCATCGCCTGCAGGGACCAGCACCGTGGGCCTGCGCCGCCGCGTTCCCCGGGGACGGGGCCGCTCTGGGGACCTCGGCGGGACGGAGCCCCGGGAGACCACGGCCGGGCCCCCCCGGCCCCCCAGTTCAGGGCCCCCGGGGAGACCACGGCCGGGCCCCCCCGACCCTCCCTGGCCAGGACCCCCCAGTTCGGGCCCCCGAGATCCCCGGGCCCGTCCCCCCGGCAGTCCCGCACCAGCCGGAGCCCCCCCATAGGCCGCCCCGGGAGGGCCCGGCCCCCGCGGCTTGCCCCGAGCGGGGCCCCGCACCGGCCCGGCCGATCCCCGTACGCCGCCCCGCGCAGCCCCGGGCCCCGCCCGCCCCGCCGTACCGGGGAGGCCGCGCGGCGGCGGAGCGGAGCGGGGCCCGGCGAGCGTCTGCGAAGGGCGGCGGCGCGGGCGGGCCGAGACCTTCTGCCAGCGGCGGGGCCGCGGCGGCCGCCGGGATACGGGGCAGCGCCCCCCGGGCTCCGGGACTGCAAGTGCCCGGGGCACCGGGACGCGGGGCTGCGCCCCCCGAGCACTGGGCAAGGGAGTGCCCGGTGCTATCCCCCCGCGCCCCGGCCCCGGTGTCCCCAGGATGGGAGCAGGGCCCCTGGGCTGGCGGCAGCCCCTTCCCCTCCCTCCTCTACGGCTGACCCTCTCCCTGACAAGTTTTCTGAGCCAGGATTAATTACCTGAGCCACGCTCAGCTTTGGTGGGCTTCAATTTGGACAGCAAAGACCATTGCTGCTTTTCAAACCCATTTCTTCATTTATGTGATGCTGGGTGGCTTTGGGGGGGGGGGTTACAGAGCAGGGAAGGGGGGGACAACACAGCCCCTGTGGCAATCGGGGCTCACACACCACTTGCCAGCCACCGCAGGAATGCACTGGCCCAGCAGCGGGCCTCAGGGCTTCAGGTACACCTCACCCACAATCTTGTAGGGGAAGTTCCTCCAGCCGAAGATGGGGGCTTTGCTGAGCTTGTTGTACATGGCCCCCATCACCTCCGAGGTGGAGAGCCCCGTGTCCCACATGTACACGGCCGAGAGCTCCCCTGTGAAGGACTGCCGCGCGTCGAAGCCGCCCCCGAAGGCGTCCTGCTCCTGCCCCAGCACGATGGCCGCCTCTGCCCCCACCGTGTAGCCCCTCTGCAGCCCCTTGCGGGGCCAGGCCTTCCCGTTGAACCAGAAGCCCACGATGCCGGTGGCCGACTCCCAGCTGGCGCAGACATGCTCGCTCTCCGCGATGCTCTGGGGGACGCGGAAGGTGACGAACTTGCCCCCCACATAGAACCGGTACTCGCTGGGCTTGGGCTTGAAGAGGAGGATCTCGTTGTCCTGCGCCTTGGTGGCGTAGGAGAAGAGGCTGTAGGGCCGGGTCAGGTCAGTGTAGGACCGCAGGCATACGGTGAAGTTCTGCAGCGGCTGCTCTGGCTTCGCCCTCACCAGCACGTGGGAGTTTGTGGTCTCTTGGGGATACACAAACATGTGGCGCTCCAGGTCTGGGGGAGGCGAGAAAGAGGTGGCTGCTCCTGCCACGGCCAAGACGTCCCGCAAGTCCCCCAGGGAGAAATGGCTGCAGTGTGCCAGTGAGGAAGCCACCAACAACCTGGAGATGGCCTCCACGTCAGACCTAGGGGTGGCTTCCACCACCGAGACCAGCCATGTGGGGGCTGTGATACGGGGTGGCAAGTGCACAGGGTGGTGAGGACGAGGGGGAAGGAGGGGAAGAGCCCTTGTCCCCCGCCATCCCCTTGGTCCCCTCCCTACCCTGTATCCACAGGTTGTAGGTGGCCACGGCAGTGCCCAGCGAGCCCATGGCCGTGCAGACGTAGGTGCCCAAGTGGGTCGTGTTGAAGAAGGGGAAGAAGAGGATGTTGTCGGGGCCTTTCTGCAGAGGGTCATGCTTGCCTTTCTTCTCCCACAGGAACTCCTGGGGGCTGAGCCGGGCCGGGTGTCACTCAGGCAGGCGGACACCCCAGGGTGGCCATGCCATGGACCACTGTGCTCCCTCTCCAGACCCTTCTTCTCCCACTGCCCACGCGTCCAGGGATGCCGGAGCTGCCTGCCCCGCGCCGATGCCATGCCAGAGGCCGCGGGAGGGTGGGGAGTGCCTTACCCAGGGTCCCCCGTGACCTCGCAGGAGAGCATCAGCTGGTGGTATGGGGTGGGTGCCGGTGGGTGAGCCTGGATCTGGGCGGTCAGTTTTTCTGCAGGAGCCAGAGGGAAGGGCCAGACTGGGTGGGGGGGTGTCCTTGTCCCCACCCGTGGCAGCCCCGTGTCCCTGCGCCGCCCCCACCGCAGCCCTGTGGCACTCTTGTGGCACCTGGCGTTGTGTCTGGTGTTGTGTCCCTGCTGCCCCCTGCCGCTGTCCGCGCTGTGGCGCTCAGGGTGCCCCCTCAGGCTCTTGCTATGCTGCCATCTCATCTCCTCCTCCCACCCCTGCTGCACCCCCCCCTCACCCCCAGCGTGCTGCGCTGTGCCCACCGCACCCCTCTGCAGAGCTCCGGGTGCCTCCTCACCGCACGGCTACTCTGTGACCCCCGTGCCTCCCCCTGCACCCCCTGCACCCCGCTGCGGTAGTCAGGGTGCCCCACTGCTCCCCACCGCCACCACTGCTGCATGACCCCTGCACCCGCTGCACCTTCCGCGCTCCCCAGGGACCCAGAGGGGGTGCCGGTGCAGCCCCTCCGACCCTACCTTGTGGGGCAGCAAGGTCAAAAAGTGCCACGAAGGTGAGGAGGCAGAGACGCAGCTGCCCCATGGCGCTGCCAGGCCAGGCCACCGGCACCTCCGTGGTGAGGGGGAACTGCAGTCACCGCACCGCCGCCCCGGGGCTGCTCGGGGTCTGTGTGGCTACACAGCAGTGACGTTCCCTGTGACCTTCATGGCCAGGTGCCGGGGGCACTGACCCACGGGGCTGTTTGACAATCTGGTGAGAGGCCCGGGGCCGGTTTGCCTGCCTGGGAGCCTGCAGACCCAGCGGGCTGGCAGGGAGCCCGGGGACGGCGCTCAGGAGCACCCTGCCAGGCTGAGGGGTGCCCCCAGCCCTGTCCTGAACGCGGCTCCCTGGCTGGGGCACACAGACGGCACCTTCTTCTTGGAGGGTTATAGAAATGAAGCGGTGATGGGGACGGGGAGGGGAGAGCGGGGGCTGAGGCTGCCCCAGCCCCGGATCCGGCCAGCTCTCATGGCCCCAGCGCCTCCCGGAGCCGGGGTTTCACCACCACGTCGCCCTTCACTTCGTAGCTCAGGGTCTTCCAGGCCACGACAGCAGGCGGCAGGCGCAGGGACTGGTAGGCGGCTCGCATCTTGTCTGGGGACAGCCCCGCGTCCCACAGGTAGACGTCGGCCAGCTCGCCCGAGAAAGAATTGTAGACGTCGAAGCCGCCCCCGAAGGCATCCTGCTCCTGCCCCAGCAGGATGGCCGCCTCCACCCCCACCGTGTAGCCCCTCTGCAGCCCCTTGCGGGGCCAGGGCTTCCCGTTGAGCCAAAACTCGGCGATGCCGGTGGCCGACTCCCAGCTGGCGCAGACGTGCTCCCAGTCCCCGCGGCCCTCGGGGACGCGGAAGGTGACGAACCTGCCCCCCACATAGAACCGGTACTCGCTGGGCTTGGGCTTGAAGAGGAGGATCTCGTTGTCCTGCGCCTTGGTGGCGTAGGAGAAGAGGCTGTAGGGCCGGGTCAGGTCAGTGTAGGACCGCAGGCATACGGTGAAGTTCTGCAGCGGCTGCTCAAGCTTGGCCCTCAGCACCACATAGGCATCGCTGGGGTCCTTCCGGAAGACGAACACCTTTCGGTACAGGTCTGGGGGATGAGAGGGGATGTGGCGGGAGGTTGGGGTGTCCTGCAGCCCCCTCTGACTGCCTCTGAACCTTCCTCCACCCCCCCGGGTGACCCTTTGTCCCCTCTGCTGACCCCAGCCTTGCTCCAGCATCCTCCAGCCCCACTGTCTGGGGTCTGACATGAAGCAGAGGGCTCCGAGAGCTGCTGCCATGTCCCCCCCCAGCTCCTGTCCCCCAGTGTTGCCCCTACCTTCCTGGGCCACCATCTCCGAGAGCCCGGCCAGGATGGCAAGCCAGAGCTGCAGCTGGCCCATGGTCCCGGGCGCTGCAGTCAGTGCCAGCGGACGGCTTGGCGCCAGGCTGCTGCCCACTGGGTTTATGTGCTGGAGGGTGGGAGGGGAGCCACGTCCCCCCAATCCTGTCCCCAGCAGCTTGGCGTGCCCGGGAGGAGCGATTTCACGCTGTCACGCGGACGCGCCGCAAGACCCTGTCACCCGCTTGCACGGGGCTCCCCTTGGAGCTGCGCCCCTGGCGCGTGCTCACCCCGGCAGCGGGGGCAACCGGCTGCGCTGCGCCTCGCTCCTCTCACCCCACACCCCAGGGCAAACCCCGCAGGATTGACCTGGTTAGATCCTGGCGCGTCCGAGAAGCACAGGGGAAGCTGCCCCCAGGCCCGCACCCCAACCCACAGCTCTCGGCACGTCCCAGGACTCTGCTCATCCCATCCTGGCCAAGGGGACGGAGCCCGAAGCCGGAGCCGTGGGCGCCAGGTGGCAGAAGAAACTGCAGCAAGAGGCCGAGAGTCCGGCTGTGCCCTGGGAGCAGATGGGGCCGGCACCAGGACGCTGCGTCCTCTGCCCGGGTATGACCCGGTCGGGAAGGGGGAGGATTTTCTGCTCCGGGCTCCGTGATGATGGTGCCGGGCTGGTGCTGGAGGGTCCAGGCTGGGGATGCGGGGCCGCTGCACAGGCAGCTGCGGGGGGGTGGGTGGCAGGGCAGCAGCGGGCAGCCGCCCCCTTTGGGGGATGGTGTAGGCTGAGTTGGTGCTTCCGTTTACTACGGATGGGCCCCCAGGTCCCGCAGGGCTGGGCTCAGCCGGGGAAGATCGTGCCCCTGCGGGTGGGCAGGTCCTGGCCGCGGGCTCGTGCCCCTCCATCACCGCCCTCCAGCTCTCCATCCACACCCGTTTCGCCTCCCCTGTGCCTTGTGACCGCACGTGGCCGTCCCTCATGGACGACAGCTGATGCCTCCAGCGCTGGATATAAATCACCCCGCTTCCCGCTAATAGACTGCAGAGCTTCATTATGAACTTTTCCTGCTAATTTGGAGGCACAAAGAGCACACACCTCCCACTTCCCATCCCTCAGCCCACAGGAGCCTGGCCAGAGGTGATGGATGTTCCCCCCCGTGCCCCCCCGCGCCCCCCAGCCCCTGCCATTAACCGAGCTTGGCGAGCAGCTGACAGACGTATATATTGTATGTAATTCCCACGGGCTGATCTCAGACATGACACTTATGCTTGTCAGGAGGGAGTGAAAAATCCACTGTTGCTTTACATCGCCACTGCCCTTCCTGCCTGCTGAAATCCCCCGTGGAGCTGGAGGGGCTGGGGCCGAGCCTTGGGAGTCTCCCCAGATGTCCAGGAGCCTGGGGCTGGCACCCCGCTGGGGCTTGGGGAGATGCTTGAGGCACCCCAGGGCTATCTCCATTGAGCAAATCAGGGTGTCTGGCCCCAAACAGTGGGGCTGAGACCCCAAGGAAGGGGGTGGGGGAAGGAGAGGCACCAAGCCTGGCACATAATGGGCCCACATTGCCCTCCCCCTGGGTCCTGGGGGAGCATTTGCCTGTGGGGAAGAAGCCGCAGGGCTGGTGGGGATGCTGTGGGGAGAGGGGATGGTGCTGGGGGGCCCAGAGCTGGCAAGAGGCCCTCAGCTGTAGTGCCAGGAGCTCAGCAGCTGCCACTGGTGCCCGCCCCGCGCCGGCAGAGCCGGGCAGTGAGCAGCGCTGCGGGCCCCAGGCAGCAGTGCAGCACCCCCAGCCCCTCGCTCAGCCCCAGCACGTGGTCAAAGTGCTCGAAGGTGCCACAGGTGGGCTGCAGCAGCCGGGTGTGCAGGAGGAAATCCACGGCCAGCCCCACGCCGTAGGGCACCCAGAGCCCAAAGAAGAGCCAGCTCACGCCAACGCCTGGCTCCCAGCCCGCCCTCAGCTGCGGCACAGCCAGCATGGCCACCAGCAGCATTGCTGGCAGCAGCAAGAAGAGGCAGAGGCAGAGGGCAAGGTGCAGCAGGTACACTGGGGAGAGGATGTCCACGCTCCGGTGGATGCAGCTCGTCTCTGGGGCTGCCACTGTGCCGCTGGCGAGAGCTGCTGGTATTGCCAGCAGCAACGCCCCGGTCCACACAGCCACGGCCAGCCGCCGGCTCCGGGGGTCCCAGCGGCACCAGACGGTGCTGCAGGAGCCACTGCCCACCAGCAGCCCCTGCGCAAAGAGGCTCCAGTGCCACAGCAGGTGGGTGAGTCTGCACAGCCCCATGCCCAGCCGCCAGCCCTGCCCGATGCCCACCGCCACCGATGGCAGCAGGGCTGCAAAGAGACCTGTCGCCATGGCCAGCTGGGCTACCAGCGCCTGGCTCTGGGGCCAGCCCCAGGCGTGGGGCCGCTTGGCCAGTGCCACCAGCAGACACCCAGTGCTCAGGGCAGCTGCGGCGCAGGTGATGGCCAGGAAGGTGGGGGCCACGCGCTGGAAAAGGGGACAGTACTGGTTGTGGCAGGGAGCGGCATCGTAATCCGGGAAGGTCGTGCTGCTGTCGTTGTAGGAGAGGTCGCCCATGATCTCTGACAGGTTCAGGAAGGCTGTGCTGCTGTCGTAGGAGAGGTCACCCATGATCTCTGACAGGTCCAGGGAGCTGTTGCTCTGCAGGACGCTGGGGCTCTGCGAATGAGACCGGTGGGCGTCAGGCAGGGAGGTACCTGGCTGACTGCAGGTGGCCACATCCCATGGCCATGCTTGAGACGTCCCCTCCAATGGGCTCCCACCATGGACCTGCTGCCCCGCTGGTGCTGGGGGGTTGGTGCAGGCTGAGCAGGGTGGTTTATCAGGGAGGGACACGCTGCAGGGCAAGGGGAGGCGCCTGCAGCTGATACCTTGGGAGCGTGGGATTGTCCTGGGCTGGCCCCGCTGCTCGGGAAGAATGCATTTTCTTACAGCCCCAAAGAAGGGTTGCAAACCCTCAGTGGGCGGGTGCAAACCCTGCAGCAGGTGGGTGCAACCCCCCTGAGCTGTCTGCAAGTGAGTGCTGGCCAGCAGTGGCCACTGCGAGCTGTAGCTCTGCTCGCCAGCATGCACCCATGCGGCCCCAGCCCTCGTTGTGCAGCAGGATGGGAGGGAAGAAGCACTCACCACTGGGATGCAGTTGCCCATGACGCGTGTCCCAGGACAGTGCCCGCTCCTCTGCGTTTGGGGTCTCAAAGGGGTGCTGTACCCACAGCCGCTGCTCAGCCACGCGTGCTCCGTGCCCAGCGGCGCCGCGCGGGGCTGCGCTCGGATGGGCACCACGCACGGCGCTGCACGCGCTCCAAGAGACACCTTGCACGGAGGGGCCCGCTCCGCTCACTCTCCCTCAGGCTCTGCTCCTCCCGCTCGAAAGGGAGGCGAGGGACTGCGGTAACCAGATAAGAGCTGCCTTGTTCATAGCAGCCCTCCTGGCCTGGCAATCCCCTTTGCCAGGACCTGACGGAAACGGGTGGGCCATCGCTGCCGGTAAAGCCAGTGAGCTGCCAGCTCAAGCCTGCAATTTCTCGAGCAGGAAACAATTGCTTCTTGGCAGAAGACCTTAAATTAATTGCGGATTGTATTTACAGGCGCCCTGGCTGTGTGGATGCTCCTATTGCTGGCCTGGACTCAGGCACATGTGGAGTTTCATCCCAGGGATTCTGGCTGCACGCAAGCCTGGCTCCGGGGCGTAGGGTGGGTGCTGCGGGTGCAGGATGCAGGCGACTGCTTAGGTGACCCTACAGCAGAGCAGCCTGGGCACACGGTGCTTTCCAGCTCCCGTACAGCAAGGAAATCCGCAGCTCTTCCTTGGGAGGCCCTGCTGGGAGGCCGGGTCCTGTGAGGTCACCCTGCAGCACTGGGGCTGAGTCACAGGCTCCCTGGGCTGCAGCGGCAGCAAGCCCAGCTTGGGGGACTGGCAGGGGCCAGTGGCACTTGGTGGCCATCACCCCCACAGGGTGGTGGGGCTGGGGGGTGCTCAGGGGGTTGGGACTGAGGGCTGCTGTCGTTTGGGGGGGGGCTGGTAATTTGGGAGAAGCTGAGGGTCAGGGTCTGGGTGTCTGCGGTGGGTGTCTGGGGGACTGGGTGGGGGGATTTGGGGGTGAAAGGGCTGGGGCTCAGGGGACAGGCAGCTGATGGAGGCTGGTCAAGGGCTTGGGATGGGCTGAGCTACCTCTCTGCGGGCTGTCCCTGCCCTGCCGTGCACCAGGGTAAGCTGCATCCGCCTAGCAGCCTGAGCTCTGCCCTTCCCCCTGGCCTCGGAGCCTCTGGCTCCCCCTCACTCCCGGGGGGTCACGGCCACGACACCTCCCAGGCCCTGGCAGCGTCCGGCGCATGCAGGCAGAAGCAGAGACGCGCAGGCAGGTAATGTGTGTAATCCAGATATATTTATAGGATTATTTTCCGAGATTAGCACAGGATATTAGAAAGGTTATAAAGTCACATCGACGTTCGTTGTCTCCCTTTTATGTACATACAAGAACACAGCACAACAACACAGACCGTCCTCTGCCCTGCCCCGCTGCCACCCCACGGCGTCTCCAGAGCTCCCTACAAATATGGCTTTCGTGTCTATTGAGAGTTCAGTGCCGGCTGGGAAGCGGCCGGAGCCTCACTGGGGCTGGTGAGCGGGAGTGAACAGGCCTGGCTGCAAACGAGGGCCACGGGGTCCCAAATCCTCCTCGCTCCCCCAGTGCTGGCCCTGCCGCATCCCGGTTTGGACGCCCTGGGCCCAGCACGGGTGACTGCGGTGGCACAGGCTGGACACGGGGCTGGAAGTCCCCTGCCCACAGGGTCAACAAGGACCCCCCGCTCCCAAAGGGGCCACCGAGGCCCAGGGAGGTGTCTGGTGCCCTGGGCTTGCCTGCCACACGGTGGCACCGCACAGCTTTGCTCGGTGCTGGCAGGGAGGAATGGGGGCCTGGTGTGCCCTCTCTCCTGTGACAGCGTGTCCCTTATGTCACCGCCCCAGCAGCACCACCTGCCCCATCCCTTCTCTCTTCTGCAGCGCAGTGCATCCACCATCAGCCGCGTCAGTGACACCACGTACGTGCCCGTGCCGCTGCCGGTGTGGGGTGTCAGCTCCACGCTAGCGTCCAGGTGTAGCTTCTCATCCCTTCACATGACCCACATCACCCCTTGTGCTTATGACACGGTGTACCCAACCCTCCTCAACAGCCCAGACCTGGTGTACCACGGCACCACGCACACGTATAACAGGACGTGCCCCAGTCCCAACACAGGGTGTACCCCATCACCCCTCCCTCCTGTCACCCCGACACACTCGGTGTGGTGCGGCTCACGACTGACACCCATCGTGCTGTGTAGCTGTTCCTCTGCACACCTGTGACATGGTGTATTCATCACCCCAAAAGACTCAACACACGGTGTACCCCACCATGCCCCTGGGCTCCCAAAACAGTGTTTCCCGTCACACCTCACACCCATGACACGATCTATTCATCAGGGCCTCAAACTCGCAAAGTGGTTTCTCCATCACACGCACAACACGGTGTGTCTCCACCGTGACACGGGGTCTCCATCGCCCTCGCGCCCGTGGCAGTGGATCTGCTGCTCCCTTGCATCTACCAAAGTCCTTTGGCTCTTGCTTGCAGACGCAGTCTCGTGTTCACGCTTCCAGCACTCCCAGGACCTGCTGTGCCTGGGGCTCAGCCTCTTGCTGTGGCCACAGCAGGACAAGGGGCCGGCCTGGGGTGAGACCTGGCCCACCCTTTGCTGACATCTGCCCCAAGGCCCTGCCTGTGCCCGGTCCTCCCTGTGCTGCATCCTGCGATGTCCCAGACCATGCAGCGTCTCCAAAAGGCCAAATCCTGACCTGTCTCATCGGGGCAAAGTGGCAGCCACCAGCACCAGCCCCTGAAGCAGCTTTGGAGCAGCAGCACTGGGGAAACACCGGCCACGGCCGTGCCCATGCTGCCTCAAGGGGGCACAAACCTCCCTGTCCGACCTCTGCTCCCACATCCCTTTCCCTAGGGACCAGTTAACCCCCTTCCCCCCCAGACCCCTGGGTTGGGGCTTTCTTTGTAACCATCTACAGCACGTAGACTTACAATGAGATTAAATTGTACTTGAAAACACGTCCTTGCATTTTTATTTGAAGGAATTACGTCTATTTGATAGTGGATGTTAAAGATCCTCAGCAAAGCATCAGATCGCACATTCATACATGCTCAGTGTGCAGTGGAGTAGTTAACAGCATCGACATCTGCAGTGTTATCTCCGGCAGCAGCGGTTGCATCCCTTGAAATGAGCTCGGAGCTACCGTTGGGACTCCAGGCCAACGTCCTCCTCCAAAGAGATGGGAAAGGAGGAACAACATCAAGAAAACTGCAGGTTTTCTTTGCTGTGTACGACGAAGGCTTTGTGCACTTCTCCCTCGAGGTGCTAACGCCCTCCTGCCTGTGTGCTCCTGACACACGATTTAGCCACGACAAACCCACACACATCTGTGCACATGCCACAAGCGCATCGCTCGTTCACACCCTGTGCCTGTCACTGAGCCGTGCCTCTTCTTCCTCGTCCGCCTGGCCCCAGTCCCCTTCCAGCCCCACTCGCTCTGCAACAGCTTCCCCACGGGCGTCCTCCTCGTGCCACGTGCTCGCGGGGTCTGTCCCATGCGCACCTGGTACCCCACAGCAGAGGACACAAGCTCTTCCTCCACCACCGAGGTGAGGCTACCCCCACCACTGAGGGCTTTTGCTCCTGCCCCAAGGGCTCTCCTCCTCCAGACAACCCCAAACTGAAGGGGTGCCCAGCCGAAGGGCAGCTCCTGCAAACCCCTTGTGCTCAGACCATGAGATGTTGGGATCCTGGGGAGCTGGGAACCCTCATCCCAAGGGTGAGGGATGGGGCCTGGCTCCCCGGGGCTGAGGGGTGTCCTGCAGATGCTGGAGCGCACAGCCCCCGGCAGTCCCATCCTGGGGGTGTGTGGCTGGGATGGGCCAAGGGACCCTGGGGATGTGCTGGAGAGGTTGGAAAAGCTTGTTTTTGTCTCAGAAGAGATAGCGAAATGGGTAGGAGGCAGGGAAAGCCCCCCCCCAGCCTCCTTGGAGACCCCCAAACCACCAAGACACTAAACCTGGGCATTTTGGCCACTCTTGGCTGCAGCCCTTGGAGCTGAGAGGGAAACAGCCTTTTCCAAGCTCACACCAGCCCTAGGAAGGGGCTGGGGAGGGAAGGGGGACAGACAGCTCTGAGAAGCAGACCCCAGTGGAGCCCCTCTCTGCACATCTCCTCGGTCAGAGCAATCCCAGGCCTCATGCTGCTCTGGGCTGTTTGTGCCCGGGAGCAGGTCATCTCCAGCTCAGCTCAGCTCCCGTGGTGCCACCACCTGTACCAGCTCTGGTTGGAGCCACCCTCGGGATCTCAACTACCTTTCCAGAGGCTCCAGGGGCCCCAGAGCCAGCCCAGTGAAGAGGAAAGTGGCGATGGTTGCAGGCCCACCGGCTCTCCCGGTGCTCCCAGCGCAGGCGGCCTCCTGCACTGAACATCTCAATAGATGGTTTAAATTGACATTTCCAATCTGAGAATTTGTAAAGTTGGGGCTTTTTCTCTGGATTCACCCCCAAACCTCTGCCCTCCCCCCTCCCGCTGGGGTGGGACCGGGGAGCTGCAGTGAACCTCGGCAGCTCCCAGTCTCTCTGGGGGCCTCAGCGGTTCCCACCCTGGAAGCTCACCCCCCCTTCACACATCTACCACACGAGGACAGCTCTCCTCCCGAATGGACACTGTTCGACAAGAACCACCAAGGATAAAATCAGGGCAGGGGCCTGGGGTCCCTCCCTGCTCGACCCCAGCCATGTGCCAAGACCTCGGAGGCAGAGGCGCTGCCCGTCGGCATCCCGCTCCTGTCCCGCCAGCCGCGCTCCCTGTCCCAGCTGGGGCTGGGGCCACCACGTAGCAGCTGAGGCTGGGGGGAGCAATGGAAACGTGGGTCCCGGCTCTCGGTGGGAGGCATGAGGCGAGTGTTTGTGACAGAGGGGCTGCCCAGCTGCCCCGAGCTTGCACCAGAGCCTGGAACTGATTTTATCCTTGGATGTCAAAGAAACCAAAATGGAGAGAAACAAAGGAAAGAGCTACATCAACCCCAGACCAACATCCCAACCAAGGGCCCAAAGCAAAGAGCAGCCACGAAACCAAAGCAAACGTCCAAAGGAAGAAGGAAAGTCGCTCACTCACTGGTTGGTCTGTGTTTTGCGCGAGCGCCGGTCGCAGGGATGGAGGTGCAAGCAAGCAAACGGGGCCGGGGCTTTCGCTGTTCGTAGTAATAACGTTTTGTACAAGTTCAAGAAGCATCATCTTGTCTCAGGCCGGTCACTCTCTGCTCTCTGTCCCGCCATCCCTCTGTCCGTCTGTCTGCCCATGCCGGGCGCGAGAGAAAATCGGTTGGGTTGAGTGGGGTTTGTGATCTGGTTTCCGTTTCATTCGGGGTCTGTTGGCTCCATTTCTCACTCTCTCTGACGGCCCTAGATGAAATACTCCTTCTTGTCGTCGCCGCCAGGTTGGCCGCCCTCTGCATTGATAATGGCTGTGTCAGCGTCCGGGGCGTCATCCGAGCCCTTGGCCTCGTGGGTCAGGTAGGTACCTGGGTGGGGAGAAGGGGTGTCACGGTGGGGCCCTGCCGGCACCCTGCTCCCACGCAAGCAGGGGCAGGCTGGGCTGCCTGGAGGGGACCCACTGGCAGAGCCTGAGGGCTGGCTGGAAAGCAGAAGCGAGAGGAAAGTCCTTTGGGTTTGGCCTGAAATGGAAAAGTCACTGGTTTCCCTGGGACAAGCCCTGCCCAGGGACCGAGGCTTGCCTGGGCTTTCGCAGTCTTCTCTGGCCAGAGGGTGAAACTGCCTCCCCCTTTGCAAGCAGCAGCCCTTGCCTGCATCCAGGCCTGTCTCCTGCCCTCCCCACCATCTGCCCTGCCCTGCATCCCCATCCCTGTTCCCCCTCAGAAAACTGGAGCGTTTCTTTGCAAAACTGCCATCTGCAAGGAGGCTCCAGCTCCCAGTTGCCCCTGGAGCTGGCATGGTGTGGGGCAGAGGCGGCAGCTCTGCTGGGCTCGGAGGGCAGGAATGGGGGACTCTTACTCACACATCACCTCTGCTGGGTTTTGCCGATGTCTGGATGTGACCGTCTCCCCGTGTCTTATGCACATACCTGCCGGGCGGATGAAAAGTCCAGGGATGGGAAGATGGAAATGGTGGAGGGGAAGGAGGAAGAGGAGGGCAGAGGGCTTGAGGGATGGTGAGGAGGGCAGGGACAGGGAGGAGGCAGGGTCAGGCACAGACAGGGACAGTGACACGGGCCGGGCAATCCTGGGGCAGTGGGTACCGAGCCATAAAGGAGAGATGAAGAAATGGGGTAGGAGCTGCCTCCACCTGGTGCTGCCCAGCTCCAAGGACTCATTGGGGTCGGTGCCAGCACAGGCACAGGCAGCAGCCCCTGGTCCCAGGAAGGGCTCTGTTGGCTGCGCTAGGCTTCTCCAGACACGGGGCAGGTCGGCAGGACAGGGAGCTGCCTCCCTTCACCCCTGCCCCATGCTGCCCTCTTGCTTTGGGGACGTAGCCCTGCTCCCAGAAACCCGCCGAGGGGGGAGCGCGCACTGTGTGGCCTGCTCCGACGTGGCACGCCCTCCCCGTGCAGCTCCCCTGCCCCGTACCTTTGTGTCTGATCAGGTAGTGTCCCAACACGATGAGAAGACTGAGCAGGAGGAAGACAATGACGGCAACCACCCCGCCGATCACCGCGTGGTACGTGCTGGAGGTCGAGGGCACCGGGCTGGCATCTGCCCAGACGGCAAAGGGAGAGAAAAGAGAGAGAAGGAGACGCTGCGGACCCTGCGGCGCAGCACAGGCGGCTGCTTGTCCCACGGACCACTCAGGGCTGCAGGCAGGTGCCTTGGAAGGCCCGATCCTGCTCGGCTCGGCGCCATCAATCCTGCTGCAGATGACAACTGTCAAGGTGGGAGCAGTAAAAGGGAAGGCAGCAGGGGAAGCAAGGAAGGGAAAGCAGCGGCCATCGGTGCCAGCTCCTGCAGGGAGTCAGCCGAGAGGAGCCCCGACGGCTGCGCTGGGAGCCTGGCCTGGGCAAGAGGGCAGCTGAGAAGAGCTGCGATGGCCCAGCCCATCCCTGCGCCCAGCTGCCTGTGACGTGCCCCAGGGAGCAGCACCGGCAACATGCTCTCTACAGCCTGTGGTACCTTTGCCTTCAGGCACAGCCACGGTCCCACCGCCCCATCCTTCGTGGTGGGATTTTTTCCCCAAAAGGGGAGGCTGAGCACGTGGTGGAGCCAGGCTTGGCTCACTCCTCCCCTGTGCTGTGCCAGCAGGAAGGTGACGCGCAGGCTGGCATGGCCACACGCTGCTCCCCAGGAGGTGAGGGCACCCCAAGGAAGGTGAGACCCCAAGGCCAGTCCCAAGTCAGCTGCATCTTGTAGCACAGTCTGTGCTGGGATCCTGCGTTAGCTCTGGTACACAAGGACAAATCCTCCTCCCACTCCACTCTCACTGTGCCCCATTAGCTCAGGGAGGACAGAGCCACAGAAATGCTCAGAGAAGGCATTGGGACAGGATGGGGTGGGAAAGAAAATGGGGGGGGGGGGCGACAGGATAGAGGGACGGCACCTCACATGGACACAAGGCACAGGCTGCAGCTCACAGGCAGCAGCTGCCACAACCTGCCAGGAAGAGCTGGAAGGACCATTACGCAGCCCAGGCTCCGGAACCTCGGCTCTTTCTGCTGCGTTACCACCACCTCGAAGTGCTGAGATGGCAGCTGCAGAGTCCACACACACCAAGCAGCAGCTGCACAGGGACTGGAGCCTGTCTGAGCACCTGGAACGTGGCAAAGGTATCCCTGGGCCACCATCCTCCTGTGGAGCTTCTCCCGCTGGGCTGGGGAGCAGCGGGTCCGTAAAGAGAGAGAAAAGGAGCTTACGGTACCTTGGATGGGAGCTGGAGTGAAGGATGAAGCGGTGGCCATGGAAGCATGAGAGATGGGCTGGGAAGGGCCCGGCGGAGGGGCTGGAGTGGAGTGAACGTGTGGGGTGGGGAGCTGGGAAAGATCTGGGGAGGACAACAAAAACACAGGGACACGAATCAACCCCAGGAGATGCCAGTGAGGCGTGAGAGAGCCCATCGGAGGGGACCCTGGCTCCCCCCGGCCTGATGGGACCCGTTCTTCTCAGCAGCTCCTTCCACGACCCCTTTCTTGGCCACAGGTCCCGCTCCTCTTCTCCTGACACCGTCCTCTGGGACACACTGCTGTGAATATCTCCCCCATCTCCTCTCCTGCCAGCTCCCCCCGGTCACCCCTTCCTTCGTGAGGGACCCCACTGGGACCCTCCTGCCTGGGAGCCCTGGAACTGCAGTGGCTGGAAGGTGCCGCCCACCATGAGGTGCCACCTACACTTTCCTACATGCACCCCCAGGGACTGCTCCGTCCCCGCTCTCCCTCACTGTGGAGCCAGGTGGCTGCTGTGGGGGACAGGCTCGAGGGCTCAGCTGGGCAAAGTGGCTGCTCCAGTGATGGTGCCCCAAGAGCGGCTCTGGGGAAAAAGAGGGGGGATTGGACAAGGGGAACCAAGGCTAGATGTGGAGCTCCTCTGCCAGGGGCTGTGACACCGAGTGGGTGAGAATTCTGGGTGCTGTGTGCTCGTGAATGGTGTCGAGCACCCCAGATGCTGTGGTGGGCCTGTGAATGGGTGCTGAGCACCCTGGGGGCTTTGGTGCTCCTGGATGGGTGCGGAGGGCTCTGGGTGCTGCTGTGTGCTCACAGCCGGGCTCAGGAACCAGCTCCCTCTGCAGACCCTGCACCCAGGTGGACAGGGAGACACAAGGGGTGATGGAGGAACGACTGCACAGGGTTGGGCATTTAGGGGCTCATCCTGGGCAGGCAGAGAGGGACTCAGAGGAACAGGGTGCCTGAGGTGCCATTGTTGCCATGCGCTCCCTCTACCCACAGCCACGTTGGAGGGGAAGGATGCCGAGAGCGCCCAAAACAGGAGGGGAGGGAAAGGGGACAGGAAAGGGAAGAGCTGGAGCATGTAGGAATGCTGGAAGATGGATAGTCCAAGGCCGGTAGAGAGGAGAGAGATGGCAAGAAGTCTGGCAGAAGAGGAAGAGAACCCCAAATCCAAGGCCAAAGACGTGGGAAAACAGGCTCCTACCAACACAGGAAAGCTGCTGGACAGGGGGCTGGGTGCCGAGCACAGAGCCAGGGCAGCAGTGCCACCAGACAGGGAGGGGCTGGGGAGGCACTGGCAGCCCCGCGCAGCACACGGCTCCACTAGCGCTGCTCCATGCGCGACACACGGCGCTTGGGTGTAACAGGGCACAACGACAGCGAACACAGCGGCAGAGCACGGCCGGGACGGGGGGAGGCAGCGAGGGGACGGCGCCCCGCGGGGAGGCAGCGGGTGCTTTCCCTTCCCACGGGGGGACGGGTGTCGAGCGGCGACACGCTCTGGGGTCACAGGACGCGGCGCAAGCCTGCAGCTCCAGCGGCTCAGGGGAAGCCACAGGGCCTATCTCCAGAAGGTTGGGACAGGGCTGCGGGGGCACCTTGTGGTTTGGAGGGGTTGGTGCCGTCTGGAAATCCTCTTTGGCTCGTGGTGGTGACACGCAGAGGCTTCCCGCCTGTGACAGGCGCAGGAGCACTGGCCTTTCCTCCTGCCCCAGAGACTCCAGCAGAATCCTGTCTGCAGCCCTGCAGTTCCCCCATCGCACCCTCTCCCACTCCCCATCGGAGGCAACAGGGACCGAGCTCAGCCTGGGCCACGCGTGCCCCTGCCCTGATCCCCCCCCGACTGCTCTCTGCCTGTCTTGGCCGCAGGCAGCAGCCCCACACAGTGCAGGGAAGGACGGGTGGACTGGAGGCGGCCGGAGGAGCTGGGGACGCAGCGCTCTGCCAGCGAGTGTGCCAGGACCTGGCTGCATGCACACCCCTGCCCTGCACCAGAGCCCCCCTCCCACCACAGTCCCCCGGGTCCACGAGCCCCTTCACGGGGAGATGCAGCTGAGACGGAGGCGGCTGCACCAGCCAGCAGCTGCTGGGAGAAGCCAGGGGACGCCGGGTGCCCTGCGGCCCCGCTTACCACTGACGTCGAGGTTGTACTTGGCCACGACACTGCCCATGGAGCTGGTGGCCGTGCAGACGTAGGTGCCGCTGTCGCTCTTGTTGAGGAAAGGGAAGATGAGGACGCTGTCGGAGCTCAGCTGCAGGGGTGCGTCGCTGCCCTCCTTCTCCCACAGGAACTCCTGGGGGCTGCGGAGCGGGATGGGGGTGAGGCACCGCCGTCCTCCCAGCACCCTGGGAGGGGCTGGGGCAGAGCAGAGGCCCTGGCCAGGCAGCAAAGGGGGCAGCGAAAGTGTGGGAGTGTTTAAGCAGGAGAAAAATATCCGATTTAGAGATGAGCTGGGATGGATGGACTGCTCCAGGGAGAGGACAGGGGCTTCGCCTGTTCACGGGGTGCCTGGCCCTACCTGACAGCGACGCAAGGCCAGTGCCCGGCCCTGAGCACACACAGTGCTACCGGCAATGCCCTGCCTGGGCTCTGGGGTGGGCTGAGCGGCGGTTTTGGGAGCTGGCCATGGGGGGATGAGTGGGGCAGGGCCTGGCCGGGCTGAGCAGGAGGAAGGCGAGGAGGGCTTACATGGGGTTGCCCTGCCCGTCACACTGCAGCTGGAGCTTCTCGCCTTCCCGCGGGTACTGGGGATGTGGCTCGATCTTCGCTGTTGGCTTGTCTGAAAAAGGAGAGGCACAGCTGCGTGACCGCCTGTCCCTGCCCCACACTGTGCAGGGGCCTGCAGGCACCCCAAAACCCCACCTCAGCCCCATCTTTGCGTGAGTGCACCTGTGGGTGGTCGGGCAGACTGGGGTGGGGGTCGGCACTCTGGGGGTGCACAGCACAGCTCCCACATCCCTCACCCTGTCATCACAGGGGACATGCAAGACAAGGGGAATGGGGACAGGCAGGATGTGGGGGATGGCACAGACAAGTCTCAGGGAGATGGGGACAGGGACAGGCAGGAGAAGCCACGGGTGTGCGTGTGCAGGGGAAGCATCGCTGTGCAGTGCCCCTGCGTGTAACAGGACCCCTGTGCACGCAGGCTGGTGAGCCTGTAGTACGTGCCATGGCTGTATGCACGTGCAAACGTAGGGCCGTGTGTGGGATGTCTGCTGAACTGTGGTGACGCTGAGGCCTCCTCCACCTCTCCCGCCCCTCCACAGCCCTGTGCCATCATCCTCACACGACACATACAGTGGACCTGCAGCTTCTGTGTGGTCGACCTCTCGGAGTTCTGCAGGGACTCGTGGTCCACGGTGCAGGTCACCTCGGCTTCGTTGTCCTCCTTGGTGACGCGAAACTCCACCCGACTGCTCACGGTGAAGGTCTTTCCATTGGGGTCCTCCACCACCTCAGTGCCCTCGTCTGTGGGGACAGGGGCCGTTAGAGCTGACGGACACAGTACGCCAGCAGAGGTGTGAGGCCGACACGCGTGTTGAGCAGGGGACACCTTGTCCCCATCCCCTTGTTGGCGGTAGCACAGGACACCAGTGTGGTCCAGCACCAGGCGCATCCGCAACCCCTGGTGCCCCACCTGCTTCCGTGGTGTTTCTCAGCCATCCCAGTCCCTCAGGGCAGAGCCCCCCTGCTTGGGCACCCACCCGTCAGCTCCTTGTTGCCCTTCTTCCACCGGAGCTGGGCCGCGGGCTTGCTGCCAGAGGACCGGCAGGTCAGCCGGGCTATCTTCTCCTCATCAATGGGCTGTTCGTGGCCAAAGATTTGGGGTTTCTGGGGGATTCCTGGTAGAGTGAGGAGACAAGAAATACAACAGCCTATTAGCTATGCGTGTGCTACCACCCAGAGACAGACAGACACACAAAGACATGTCAATAAACACGTCAAGGGTGAGTTATGGGTAGGGATACGGGAGCAGCAGCATGAACGGCTGTACGACAGCATCTTGAAGGCAGATCAGGAGCAGGTGGGGGGCTGCCACTGGTGGCTTACCCAGCACGGTGACCAGGGCCTTTGCAGTCCGCACGGGCATGGTGAAGATGGAGCAGGTGTATTCCCCCTCGTCTGACAGCACCACATCACTGATGCTGATGGTCAGCTCGTTGGGTGTCGACCTCTCCAGCTGGATCCTGTTATCTCGCAGGGCTGGGGGAAAAGGGGCAACAGGGTGAGTGACAGGATCAGTACCACCACGCTCCTCCACTAGCTCCTGCTTTGCCCAGTGGCATCAGTGTAGGTGGGGATCAGGAGGGAACATCACCCTCTGGAGCACCACTGGCCCTGATCCGCTTCCCCTCTGCCTTCCATCGCCCTGGCCCCAAGCTGGCTCCTCTCCCATCCCCAGTTCCTGAACATGTACCTCGTTTCTCCCCGAAGTAGAGGGTCTGCTGGGCAGGGTTGGACCACTGCAGCGAGGAGTCATCAGGATCCTCCACCTGGCACTTGAGCACCACGGTACCACCAGCCACCACAGTCTCATCTGATGTTGTGGGCTGGCTCTCTGGACACAGACAGGAGAGGTTAGCGGGGGCCCTGGGCATCACCTCTCCCCAGGTACGCACAAGCACCACTGAGCAACCAAGGGAAGGGAGGGAGGAACACACCAAAACCCCTGGGACAAGTAGGGCTTCAGGGCTGGGCTGAATACAGCTTGCTTGGGACAAACATTTTTTCCAGCTGACCCCAAGCCCTGGATGGCCAGGCTACACAGGCTGGGTCACCTGGCTCTGCTGCTCTGGGCAGCAGCATGGAGGGGCACAGGGAAGAGGAGCAGGCGTTGTCAGAGGTCTGGCTGGATCCAGGGAGACTGTCAGCGCATGCCAGGGTGCATGTCTGCATATCCAGGAGCGTCTGCACAGCCCCTCGAGCATCTGCTCGTGGCTGTGGCCCCTCTCCAGGGACAAGGGCTTTCTATCACACAGGCACCATGCTTGGAGTGGAGCCGTCCTGGGGACAAAGGGGACCTGCTCAAGGGCATGTGTCAGCCTGGGTCTCCCACTGCAATCCCATTCCCCAGCAGGGAACGGCCCCACTACAGCTGGGGAAGCAAGGACCAGCGGGCAGGATCCGTCCTGCCACCCACCCTGCAGCACCCGCTGGGACAGCAGCTCCCGGGCAGTAGCTCCATGCCAACCTGCACAGACACCAGCGTCAGGCCTGGCTCTGAGCACAGCCCCTGGGGCTGCTGGAAGATACAGGCAGCTGGTGCCCGCAGGCATGAGCGGATCCAGGCAGAAGTAGGGCTATGCCAGGAGGCAGCAGGAGACTGGCACAGGCACTGGCTGAAGGCACCTGGGGAGGCAGCAAGCTCTGCTCCACTGCCCTGGCCGTGCCAGCAAGCCAGGGCTCGCACCCGGGGTGCCTCTGTGCCAAGCACCCCACACAACGGATGCTCCGCCGGCCACCTCCACTCCTGCCTCCAGCAAAAGCATCCGCGACCCGTTGAGTGTGGCCTGTGGGGTGCAGTCAGTGACCTGCTCTCCATGTCATTCCTTAAGGGGATTTTCTCTTGCTTGTGCTGCTCCTGGGCTGTGCACGTCCCTTCCCGGACTGTGTTTCCCCAGCTAAGACATCGTCCTTCACTTCCTTCAGGCTCCTCGCAGGGCTCCATGCTGCCAAGCAGCCCAAGGGCAGAGAAGAGCAGCAACAGGATCAGATAACCACCCTGCCTGTCCCAAGGACAGCTATTTTGGGAAAGCTGATGTGCCAGCGAGCTGAGCGGCATAGGGAGGAGGAGGAGGACACTGGCTCTCCCAGCCGGGGGCTGCACACCCTCCTCACCCAGCTGGGTCCACAGGCAGACACACAGACAAGAGGGAGGAACACGGATGCTGCTGCTGTTTGCACCCTGCTCATGTGCTGGATGTGGGGCTTCACAAAGCATCGTCTTCTATCTCTGCCCAAGTTACTGACATTTAGGCAGGGACTCGGCCTCAGGACCCCAAAGCCCTGGGTGATCCTGCCTGTGTGCCCATGCAGCCTGCAGTGCAGCCCTGATTTCAGGTGTTGCTTTCCTGCGTGATTCTCACTGCCTGGGAGAAGCTCCAGTTATTGGAAGGAGAGGGGTGGAAGCAGCTTCAGCTGAATTTCCCCATTTTCCACTCAGAATGGTGAAGGGAAATATTTTCTTTTGCTCACAATGCAAATTCCCCAAAGCTACTGCAGGGAGCAGGAAGGAGTGAAGGTTTTAGAGGAAAGCAGGAGCACAAGGCTGCCAGGCTTCCCAAGGACCACTTGGCTCGTGTTAAACTCCAGGAAAGCCCGGGCTGGAAAGCGCATGAATCCCTCCCTGCCCACTCCCAGCAGCCATGATTACCAGAGATGTATCAAATTCGGATTAAAAATATTCCCAGGGTAAAGACTCTCTCTCCAGCCCCAGGAAACTCCCCATCACTAATGCCAATGTTTCATGCTTGCTATTGAGATTTTGCTCCTCTCCACCTGCTTGGGTTTGATGGCCAGCCCTCAGCCATCGCTACACTCCCGCCCAGGCAGCTGAAGAGGTTCACGTCTCCCTCCCTGCAGACATTTACAGGCGCTGATCAAGCCTTCCCCACACACTAGCCAGCCAGCGCCCAAGACTCACTCCATAGCCTGTTCCCAGACACTGATCACAACCCAGGCTCTTCCCTGACACATCTCCAGCTTGCTCAGGGCCTGGGCACGGTGGGAACTCTGGAGAGGACCACCAGGACCCCTGATGCTGGGGACAGCACCAGGTGAGCAGGACACCCCCCTCCGTGGGGAACACGTCTCTGCCATGTCACACGCTGGGGTCTGCAGCTCAGCTGGGGATCGAGGCCGTGGCTCTCCGTCTGCTCCTCCTGACTGGGGAGATCTGTCTGTTGGCTTATTTTAATTTGGTTAACGATGCCTTTGTGCTGCTACTACTACTGTAATTAGAAGATTAGGCTGTTGCAAGCTGCTGTTGTCCAAACTCAAAACACTCCAACTTGGATGCAATTGAGGACAAGGTCTAAAACCCACACAGAACAGACCCGATCTCTAATTAACACAATTACCATCACAGCCACAGCACTGGCCTCATTAAGGTATTAGCATGGGGAAAGGTTAAACAGAGAAAGGTGTGTTTCCCTGGGGCAGGGGCCAGGGGATGCCCCTGGGGCACTGGGACACACAGGGCACTGCACAGACAGCGCAGCTCCCGCTCAGCCTAGCCGAGGACCTCCCTTCTCCCTCCCCAGCTCACGGCTGCGCAGCCGGGACCGCCAAGACGGGTGTCCCACCCCCGGAGGCCACACTCCTGTGGGAGCTGCAGAGCTGTGTCCGGCCGTCCTGCCCACGGGCCGGTGGCTCGTGCGTGGCAGGGGGACATGGCCCCACGCTGGCTCCTGCAGCACAGCCCCTCCGGCCACCGCACTGCGCCCTCCGACACGATCTAGATACTCGGCTCGCCTCCGCGCCATGCGCCCAACAGCTTGGAGGAACAGATGGGCACGGCTGGGCCGCTGCGCCAGTGCGGCTTGATTTAATTAAAAACTGCCGCGGCTCTAACCTGCTGGCCCTTGACAGAATAGGGGCAGAGCCGCTGCGGGAGCTGCCGTGGGGCCAGGAAGGAGGGGCGGCAGGACCCCAGCAGCAGCGAGTCCCACCCCGGGAGCTTCGCCCCCTCCCGCTCCTGCCACGGCCGCTGCGACCAAGGCACCACGACCCTCTGCAGCCTCACCGCCATCCTCGCAGGCAAGACCCCCTCTGGCAGGGCAGGCGGTGGGGCACAAGGGGTGAAGCTGCCATCCCACAGCTGGGGACAGGGGCACACAGAGGAGGAAGATGCCTCACGCACTGTGACCACTCCCAAATCCAGCAGCCCCAGCCCTGGGTGCAGCCCCGCGCATCCTCCTGGTCAGGTGCCGGGGGGTCCCAAGGAAGACGAAGGGCCACCTAGGCCACCCTGCTCATGCATCACAACTGCCCTTCAACAGCATCATGAAGGGTCAGAAAGCAGGTCCCAGCCCCTGGGGGGCTCTGGGCAGCACCGGGGGGCTCAGAGGCACGAGGGGGAGCAGAGTGAAAATGCTCTGGAAAGCTGGCTGCAGCGGAAGCTTTCAGGCCTTCCTGGCACGTCTGTTAGAACAGCCCCATGAGCCTGGGGACAGGTGCCGGACACTCAGGGAAGCATCCGCCCTCGCCATGCCAGTGACTGCTGCCAGCGCGGAGCCGCTGCCACCTGACAGCCGGGGCTGGCACAGTCCCCTCGGCCCGTCCTGCGGCACCGTTCGATGGCCGCAGCAGCCCCCGGGGCTGCCCCGCCGCTGTGGTCGAGGGGCTGCGCAGCCCGAGCCGACGGCTTCTGCTCTCACCCCAGGGTAAAGGAGGCGAGCGCTCAGCCCCAGGGATGCCAGCGCTGCTCTGCAGGGCCGAGGCGAGGCAGAAGCCTGCAGCGTTTGGATCCAGCCTTCCCCGCACTGTGCTGGGCTTGGGCAGGTGCAGCCAGCCCAGGACCCCCGCACAGCCAACAGCCCTCCTGTGCTCACGGCTCGGCTCCCCTCCCCAGGAGGGGGAAGCAGATCCCTCAGCTCCAGGGCTCCCAGGGGCCACCCAAGCCTCACTGGCCACCTCAGGCCCCTGCGACCATCCTGCAAGAGGGTGAAAAAGTTATTTTGGAGATGGCAAGCCAGCAGCAAGGTCTCCTGGCAGGTGGAGGACCCGGTTCTCCCTCCACAGGACTCTCCTGGAGGAGGCCAGATCTGCCACAGGCTCAGTTACTGCCTCAGACCCAGGGACAGGCAGAGTGACCCCGGGCACCCCACAAAACACACAGCAAAGGCTTTGCCAGGCCCCCTCTTTTTGGCTGCTGCTTGTGTTTGCTTCAGGTCCCAGTCGGCACAATGCAATTAGAGAAGCACCACACTCTAGAAAAATCATTAACAACTCTAGAAAATTCGTTAATTAAACCTGTGCACTTTTGCAGGGGGCTGCATTCATATTTATGAAGGGAAAAACAATGTACATGTCTCTCCTGGCTCCCTGAACCCAGCAGCAGGACCTGCCAGTACGCACATCCCCTTCCAGCACAGACCCCTCACAGGTCTGCAGCTCTGCCGCGTCCGGCCCTGGGACACTCCGTGTACAGACACACGAATCCTTGCAGCACCACACCTCCGGGGGCCTTTGCAACAAAACCCCACAACACATCCAGGAGCCGTTTCCCTGGAGCATCCTCGGGGAAGCAGCGGGCGATGTCTGGGAAGAGCAGGGCAGCCCAGCAGCCTTCCCGGTGCATCTGGAGGACGCCCCGCTGCCCACACCAACCTCGGAGGGGCAGAGCATTCACCGAGTCCTGACAAAAGCTGGAGGCACTTCCAGCAGCAACCACAGTCAAGGCAGGCAGGATCTGGAGCTGCCAGGACCCTCTGCCAGGCAATGCCCACCCTGAGCCCGTCTGAGCCTGCCTCCAGGCTGCAAAAGCATTTCTGTTGGGGCACTCGCAGCCCCAGAGGAAAACACCCACTGCTCAAATCCCTCAAACGCCTCCAGTCTACAGTCCAAAAACCAACTCTTGTCATTTTCCTCATTCTTTTCTATTTAGTCTAGTTTTGTCATCATAAAGATCCAATTTATCTCTGTTGACACAGACATTTTCTAAGGCGAGTTATCTCCTCTCCAAGGACTGTATTTTAATAATTCACTCAGCAGCCATGAACTGCAAAGCTCCATTTCCAGCCGCAGGCATCCTTCCCGCGCGGTGACACCGGAGCAGCCCGGCCAAGGTGGCAGTTTTGAACTCAGTGGATTGTGAACCCGGCCAAGCGGGCTCAGACATCTGCTGTGCAAGCTTGCTTGCAAGCTGATTTGAGCAGCGTGTGAATCCACAGTCTGGGATACCCAGAGCCCAACTTCCAGGCTCCTCCTCACCAGCAGCTGACTTGCTCCAGATTTTGTTAGAGGGGGAAAACCTGCTCCTGTTCCAGTGCATCTGTTCAATGCTACCCCGTGCTCCTCTTCCTGCACGCCTGCCTGCCGAAGCCAGCCTTGCCAGTGCGGTCCAGCCCTCGGAGGATGCATCCCTCTGGGAGATGCAGGGCAAGGGGCCCTCCTGCAACACCTCCAGGGCCGGCTCCTTGTCCAGTCCCGCGGCATCGAGACATCTCTCATGGCTGCGAGGCTTTACCAAGTGCTGTCACCAAGAGGCAGCTAGCAAGTGCCAGACAAGCAAGAGCAAGGCAGCGGAGGATACGGGTAGCAGGAGGTGAAGAGAGCAGATGGAGGGCCAGGCTGCAGGCTGAAGCAGTCTCAGATCAAAAGGTGGTGGTGGGAAGGATGCAAGAAGCCAGGCTGATCTGGGAGAGCACTAGAAGTGGGGACATCCCTGTGTGCCATCACCCAGCTGCTCTCCTGGCGAGCAGGGTTACCCTACTAGGCAGGCAATTCTCCCTGGCACAGCAAGGCCACAGGGGCTGTGGCATCCAGGTGCTTCAGGAAGTTTCCCAGGTTTTCCTCACCCTTACAGGGACAAATCCATCCAGGACCCCCATTTGCACCCTCTGGTGCCAGAACCTTCCTCTGGCCCCTCTCTACCAGCTCCCACCCTTGTACCTCCAGCCCACAACAGCCAGCCTCTCTGACCCAGCCTTCCCACAAAGCAAGAGATTTGATCTCAGGGTGACACTGTCACATTAACACAAACGCTCACTAGAAGGGGAAAACACACAATCCCTAAGAGTCTGCACTGAACTCTTATATACAGGGATGCTGTGACGTGCCACTCTTCAACAGCTGGCTCTGCAACAGCCAAGCCCTCCGCAGTGGGGGCTTGTGACGTGGGGTGTGAGATCCAGAGGTTAGCGGGGGAGCGACAAGGGGACCTGCTGCCCAAGCTCCCAACGTGAAGGGAACTCGCTTCTTGCAAGTGAAGTGGTCAGCCAAGTGCAGGGGCTCCATGCGTTCAAGTATGGTCCACATGAAAAACCCCAACTCGCCACCCTAAACACCAAGTTCTGTATTATTTCTCTGAAAGCAGACGCGTACATAAATGTTCTCTGGGAAGGGGCAAAGCAAGAGGACCCAGCCTGCTCTGAACCCTGGGCCTTTGCTGGGGTTCTCCCAAGACCACACTAGAGACTTTGGACTGTGACTTTGGTCACGGCCTCCAGGATCCCATCAATGCTCTCCAGCAGCCCTGAGCCCTCTGCAGGCGAGAGCAGCAGGGTCCTGGTCCAACGGGCACTGACGCTCAGCCCCAAGCACCACCAGCAAGCTGCAGAGCTGCATCCTTCTCCCAGGGTGTGGGGATGCGGTCACCGCCCTGGCAGAGGGTACGGTGGAAGCTGACAGCTGCCTGTGACACCTGACCAGGGTTAAGGAACTGAAACACGGCCAGCAATTAGCAATCAATCAGCAGCCAAGAGCAGCCAAGAAATAGAAGCAGCTGAAGAGAGAGACTGTTCACAAGGGCCACCGAAGCTCTCAGATCACAGGATGCCCACCTCCTCCAGCCCCGGACAGCTGCTTTTGGAGCAAGCTGACAGAGCCCTCCCGCATGTCCTCACCGCACGCCCTCCTCCCTCCGCCTGAGATGGGAAGCAGCCTCTCCTCCGGGACCAGCGGGACTCTGCTTTCTGCCCTGCCCAAGCACACAGCCCAGTCCCCCCAGACATTGACAGCTCTTCCAGTTGCCCCAGGGCCAGATGAGCCCTGTAGAGAGCCGGGACGGGAGCAGGCTGGTCAGGGGACGAGGGAGCTGGGGAACCCCTCTGATGGCAGCTGCAGCAGCTCCTGCCTGCAGCTTTGGCAGCTGCACAAACGCAGGCTGCCGCTGGCGGCTCTGCTCAGTCGTGTTTGCACATTCACACCGGTCTGGTGGCCAATTAGCTCAGCAAAAGGCAGTAGCATCGTCGGGGAATCCCGGTGCCGGGCACGGTGATTGCCTCCTTCCGAGGCCACCAGCGATCCCATGGCTGAGATCTGTTGCCACCCCAACCTGCAAGTCACCGGCCAAAGCCCGAAGCTGCAGTGGGCCCGAGGAGAGCCGAGAGCCCAGCGCAGGCACATGCCACACGCGAGCCTGGCAAGTACAGGCAAGTCCTGGAGGAGGCAGGACAGAGATGAGGGGAAAAGCCCCATTCCAGGCCACCACAAATCATCCAAGCACCGTGACAGCCACCCCCAGTGTTGGAGTTCTGCTGGGACCCTCCAGAAGGGGACTAATTCCCTTGTGAACAAGCAGCAAGCTCGCCCGGACCCTCCCATCTCAGGCTTCCCTCCGGCACAGGGCAGCAGCAAGCAGAGCCAGGCAGGGTGACCCCTCTCCAAGGGCCCTCCTCCAGTTTGACAGCAAACGGCTGATAACTACTTTTTTGAGCATGTTTTTTAGCTCCTACCCTAAGGCCAATCTTCAACATGACTGTTGCCAAGGGAACGAGCTCTTTGCTTTGACAGTTCTGTTTTAAGGATCTCCCGCCTGCCCAGCGAGGTGTCTCAGAAATGGTTGCTTCGGATGCCCTGGTACATTGCTTGTTGCTTTGCAGGCATCTAAACACTTGCAGCAGAGCTCTGCCCAAGCTGGCATGAGAAACTGTCACTCCCAACTGTCCGAGGATTAAACACAAAAGGTTGTATAAGAGGATATTTATAACAGAAATAAGAAATGGGGAAACCCTGGCAGCTCTGCTCCTCTCCTAGGGGACAGCGTGCCTGCTGATGGGCACCACACACTAACACTTCCTCCCGACTTCCCAGAAAGACAGGAGGCAAGAGTAATTTCAAAAGATTAAATACAGGTTCAACCCTGCGGGTCTTTCAGGTGACTGCAGTGGATGCTCCGTTGTGCCCAGCTGCAGCAAGGCATCCCCACATCCCAGTCGATGCCCAGGGAGCACCAAGCGCTCTCAGCTTTGGCTGTGGCCCACCAGGTCATCTCTGTTGTTGCATGGTCTGTCCCTTTTGGAGATGAAGTCCCCAGCATCACAGGGAGACAAAAAAGAAGGCAGAAACCAAAGCTGTTGAGATGTGGAGAGGCAAAGCAGAGCTCCCCAGGAAAATGCCACAATGCTGCCCTATTACTGTGTTTATCTGCTTGGGGTGAAGGTGTTCAAAGACAAGCTAAGAGCAGAGCCCTGCAGCACGCTGCACCACTGGGCCCATCTCCCCACAGCTTCCACCACACATCTGACTGGGAGGAGAGCAGAGCGTGAGCCTGATCGCAGCAGAAAGGAGCACGAGCAGAAGGCTCCAGGGAGACCTCACAGCAGCCCTCCAGTACTTAAAGGGGGCCTACAGGAAAGATGGCAAGGGACTCTTTGTAAGGGAGTGTAGTAATAGGATGAGGGGTAACAGTTATAAACTGAAAGAGGGCAGATTTAGATTAGACATAAGGAAGAAATTCCTCCCTGTGAGGGTGGTGAGGTCCTGGCACAGGTTGCCCAGAGAAGCTGTGGCTTCCCCCTCCCTGGAAGGGTTCAAGGCCAGGTTGGACAGGGCTTTGGGCAACCTGGGCTAGTGGAAGGTGTCCCTGCCAGGGGTAGGGACGTGGGACTGGATGGGCTTTAAGATCTCTTCCAACCCAAAGCATCCTGTGATTCTATGAGCTGCTGCCCTGGGCACAGTGCTGGCACAGACACCACCAAACACATCCCGCCTCTGGAAACCAGGTCCCCAGGGTGCCTGGGGTAAAGGGGTCCCAACGAGCCCTGTCTCCTGGCACGGCCAGCCCTGCGCTTGTCTCCAGACTGAGAAAGCGAACCCGGCTCCTGTGCAGCATCTGCGCAGTGGGTGGCCCAGCAAGCCTGCTGCTCTCTGCACTGTTGGCCACTCAGACCAGAAGCGTCAGAACTCGCTTTCCCTGGAAATGATGGCTTGAAAGCAGCAGCAAAAGTGGTGGTGTAGAGAAGCTATCGCTCCACATTGGGCTGGCCAGTAAATACACCATCTGGAGCACTGTAAGGTGAGGAAGAGCATGTGCAGATGGAGCACTGCCTGGAGCATCACCTGAGGAAGGGGCAGGTCCCCTTGAGCAGGACTCTGCAGCGACAAGGGGAAGCTCGCAGCTCTACTGCTCCACAGCCACAGGCAAACTCCAGGGTCACCTGGAAAGATGCAGCCGTCCGGCTTCGCGGCAAGCACTGCTGCCCTCCAGCACGTCCCTATGACACTGGGGAGCCTCCGCAGTCCCCGAGCGGTGGGAGCTGCAGCGTCCGACGCCTGCCCGTGCGCACACCGGTCCCTGTGCCCTCAGCCCGCATTACAGGGGAGGCAGAGCGTGACGCCAGGCAGGTGACTGGAATGGTTAAGCACATTCCCGCCCAGCCCTCATCATACATCTCAGCTTCTCCGCCCCTCTCCAATGTTATTGACTGCTCGCTTTAGGTAGCCTCGTCTGGGTTAGCGCTTCTGCCATCAGGGCTGCCCAGACAACGCACAGCATTACTGTGTCTGACTCCTGCCTGGCTCCTATCTTTTTCACCCCCAGCCAGCGCAGCCCTCCCTCTGCCACAGTGACTGCACAGCCCAGCCCAGAGCTGGCTGCGACACAGGGGCTGAGACAGCTCTGGGTGAAAGCAGGAGTCCTTTCAGAGTGGGATGGAAAGCCTCATTCCCCACCTGCCCTTGCAGGCGGATGGAGGAGCCAGGGCACCAGGGAGACCACGTGCACCTCACCATCACTGCATGATGAAGGCTCTGCTGCTGCATTGCTTCATGGCTGCAGGTGCTGGCCAAGAGCAGAGGGGAGAGAACTGGACCAGATGGTTCAAGCTGAGCTGACCCAGTAATTCAGAGGAGGAGGATCAGGTACTTCTAACTACATGGGTGTTACAGTGCTGGCATCACCTTCAAGGTCCCATGGAGTCACTGAAGAGCCAGACAATGAGGAGGCAATTCAATCTGTGCAGGCACAGCAGCAGATGACCTGCATGGCCAAGCCATTGCCTGGGCTGTAAAAGGAGCTGAAGAGCAGTTCAGATGGAGACAAGGCTGGGCACCAGGGGTACAGTGCCAAATGTCAGCACAGGGAGCAGAGCACTTCCCATCTGCGCAAGCAGACCGTGCTCTGCAGTGGTTCGAACAGCAGCAAACACGTGGGACCCAGGAGAACAAGCCCAGCAGCACACAAGCAGAGCCCACCAAGCTCCAAGGCCACCACACTGGCACTGCCACCAGCAAAGGCATCTTGGACACATGTTCACCTCCTGCACTACCTCCTCCCTCACGCTGCTCCTCTCCTGCGAGGACCTGAACGGTCACGTGACACCCTGGATTGGGTAAAACTAGGTTAAAACCAACCTAGTGAAAACAAACAAGAATGTTAGCTTTAATGCAGATTCCTCCATCTGGCTAAGTGCCTGGCCGTGCCAGCACCAGGGTGACTACCCAGATGTACACGCCTCCAGTCACTCCGGCGATTCCAACACCCCTGGCAAGGCGAGAACATCAGGCACAGGGAGAAGAGGCAGCGTCTAGCATGCAGGAGACCTCACAAGCAGGGAATCCTGGGCAAGTAGGGTGCTTCCCTCCATCTCCTTCCAGAGAAGGCAAGGTACCCACACTTGGGAGGTGCTCAACTTGTGCTTCAGCAGCCACACCCCAGCCTGTTGGGGATTCCTCCTCTGGCCAGCAGACCAAGCCGCCACACTTCCAGCAAACACCCCAGCCTCAGTGTCGCAGACCATGCCAAAACCTGAGGCATTATCAGGACAGTGGCAAAATTCCTGTCCCACGGCAGCAGTGCCAGCACATCCCCTCACTGTCTGGGTATGTGGCGGGGCAGCTCTGCAGCACTTGATCCCATGTATTGTCTTAAAATCCAGCACTGCCTGTTGAGCCTAACACATTATGCCAGACAGCTGAGTGGTGGCTTTCACACTCCCCATCCGGCTCCCTCCGCCCGGCTGCTCACAGAGGGATGCTCTCCTCCAACTGACATGCTGATCCCAGCTGCATCGCCGCTGCAAGAACAGCTCGCTTCCCCCCAGGCAGCTGATCAGAGTCATCCAAAATCAGGCCATCCAGGTATCGAGTGATGCAGATAGGTCGCACTCCCTCTTCTCATGCCTGCACACCACTGCCTCATCAGGGATGTCATTGCTTCCTCTACTCTACTGCCAAGGACTTGTGCTGGCACAGAAAGAGACTTGTAGCATATGGTGAGCCCTAATGACATGTAAGAACAGGGCATTTGCACACATTAGTTGGGTAAAAGCACTGCCGTAAGCAGCAAAGGATTGCATTACCTTCAGCCAACTACCAGGCTTCCACCACGCCGCTCCTGCACACTGGGGCTCCCTCCCCAGGGCCTCCCTGCTGCAGGCCCAGCGCTGCTGCTATAGGCCAGAGGTCGCACGCAGCCTCCTGCAGTCTGGCTCGGGACCAGTGCTGACATCTCCCCAAAGCTTCTCCTGAGCGAGCAGGACTAGAGGACCTGCAGCCACCATCCGCTCTAGGGCTGGAGATGGCAAGAGCCCTGTGGGAGTCCAAGCCTCTCTCCCAGCTCCATGCTCCTACCGCTGGACACCATTCCCACACAGGCAGGGCAGGGCGGATGACGTCTTACAGAAAGGACACCAGCTGGAAGCACAGAGCATCTCCCCAAGACAAAGAAAGCTCCTCCTGTGTGCTCTGGCCAAGCAGACACCTCCACCAGCTTCAGAAAGATGAAGCCACCTGCCAGGAAGGGGATAGTCTCCTGAACCTGACTCTTTCCAAACACCAGGCAGGGAGCTCATCTCGTCCGGCTTCAGATATCTCAAGATGGTCTCCAGGTTCTCCTCAGCCAACGAGGAGGCATGGGCACAAGCCACCTCACCAGCCTCAGTACCTACAGGAGACAGAGCAGTCCTGGGCCCCTCTGCTGTGGCATCTACACCTGCCCAGGCAGACCCAGTTCTAAGACCCTCAGCACCAAGGCTTCTCCCAGCAAGAGAAATGCACACGATGAGTGGAGCAGCTCTGGTACAGTGGGAGGTAACTGGATGCGAGACCCAAGCTCAGCTCCCTGCTGTGTCACTGAAGCTGCCCAGCCTCCCCACTCTCTGCTGCGGGACAGTGGTGCTCCTGGTGCTGCGCACCGAGGGTTGCTCAGAGCCCGCAATGCCGGTGCCACAGCAGGATGAGGTTGCTACTGAGCACAGAGAAAAACAGCCCCATGAAGTCTGGTTTTGGCATGTTGTGGCTTCCCATGGGACAACAGTAGGGCACTGTTCAAACAAAAGGGTTACACAACTCTAGAGTGGAATAACTCCTCAGGGGGAATAATCCTCGCAGCAAGGACAACCACGCATCCAGCCCAAACATTCAGAAATCTGCCGACAGCAGCACAACACCAGCCAAGTGCACAAACACGGCCGCGGTGTAAAGCACCAGCGCTTCCAGTGCCCAGGCGGCTTCAAGGGGCTCTGCTGGGCCCTGTCACCATGTAGTTTTGAAATCCAGAGCGCTGGAGGAGCAATTCTTCGAGGAGAGGAGAGAGCTCCTCTGTCCCTGCCCCAGGACACGCTGGGAGCTGACGGCTGAGGCGCGCGGGCGTAAGGTACTGACCACAAAGACATGCCAGCAGCTTCTTTCAAGCATCTTCCAGCCATCCGTCTCCTCTGCTTTTTGGGGGTCCATTTGTCTTGCTGCATCGGACAGTGGAGAGCCTGGCAGCTCATGGCCAGGGCTGGGCAAGAGCAGCAAGCCAGCCCTGAAAGAAATCTTGCAGTGTCATCATCCAGGCTGCATCCTGCCCTAGGACTACACACAACTTCAGGTCACGGCCACCCCCCTCATGTGAGCACTTGCAGGCTGCTCAGCCACCCCCTCCTGCCTGCTCCGACCCACGCGCTGAGCATCGCCGTGTACAGGATGCCAGGACATCCCTGTGCTGTGGGACTGAGCATCACCCACACCCAAGTGACTCTTTCGGGCTCCTGTGGGAGGACCGTGGCCATAACCAGAATAAATCCCAGGATTCGTGGATGGGAACGCAGCCACCAACCCACACCAGCCCCCAGAGCAGCTCTGCCTGTGACAGCAGCCTCCTCCAGCAAAGGGCCAGGACACAGGGGAGGTGGGGGGAGAATCGCTCCTCGCGCGTCCAGACCTCGTACCCTCCGTACTGCAACAGCCCTTGGGACCCCCGATCCCAGGGCCACGTGCTCACACCAGAATCACCTCCCTGCTTCCAAGGAGCCACCGGCAGGGACTCGGAAGGCGACTGGACCCTCTCCCGCTGCCAGCCTCCGCAACAGCCACCAAAACACGACACGCAGACTGGGGGCAGAGGCCAGGCCCCGGACGGCTGCTGCATCTCCCCACGACCTGCCCCACGACCGATCCAAACACACACAGCAGCGATTTTATCACAACCACCAACTCCCAACACGGCAAATGCAGCCGCCAGCTGCCTGACAAGAATTGCAGGCCCCAAGCAGAGAGCGCTGGCAATCCAGCAAGGACTCCGCAGTCGAATGGTTACGGAAAACAAGGTGCTGCCATTGAGGGGCCCCCACCGAAATGACATTTGCTTGGCGGCCCGTCGTCACCGGCTGCCTCGCCCCGTGCCGCCGTGGCCATGGCGGGTGAGCACCCTTTGTCTCCAGGGCCGATGCTCCCGCCGAGCCCCGCGCCCCCAGACGCCGAGGACCGGCCAGGCACTGGGATGTCACTCGACATCCCGACAGCGGCGGGATCCCGGCGGGATGGGGAGCAGCCGCCCTTCCCCGAGCCCACCGTCCTGGGGCGGGGCCGGGACTCCCACCGAGGGCTCCTGCTCTGCCGGGGGGAACCGGGGACCCGCCCCATCCCGGGGAAGGGCAGACCCTGCCCGGGGAGATTATCGCCATCACCCGGGGGCTCCACCCCCGCCCCCCCGGGGTTACCACCGACCCCACCATCCTCCAGGGGGGTGCGAGGCTCTTCCCCACCGGGGAGTCTCCATCCACCGCCGCCCGCCCCGCGACTCCACCCGCCCCGCCGCGGGCAGCGCCGGGAGGGGCCAGGCTCCGCCGCCGCCCGCCGGGGCCTGTCTGGAACCTTCCGCCGCCCCGGCTGCGGCCCCGCCCCGGGCGGTACGCGGCGGCGGGGGGGACACGGCGGGCAGCACCGGCGCCGCTGTGACCTTGAGACCCGCCGGGGCCGGTGGCGGCGCGGGCGGGCCCCGAGAGCCGGGGCGGGGCGCGCGGCACCTGTCGAGCCCCACGCCCTGACCCACATAACGGGCGGCCCAGCCCCGCCGCCCCCCGCACCTGCCGCTCGCGCGCGGCCAGTGTCCCGGTGTGTCCCCACCCGCCGCCCCGCGCGCGCGGCCGGTGAGGGAGGGGCGCGCCCCGCCGGCTCCCGCCGGGAGGCGCTGGGCGATAGCGGGGGGGGCTCGCCCGGCCCCGCCACTCACCGTCGCGGGAGAGGTTTCCCCGGGCGGCGCCGACGCAGGCGAGGAGCAGCAGGAGGAGGCCGAGGGGCAGCATGGTGGCGGGTGCCCGCGGGGCCGGGGCGAGCCGAGCCGCAGCGCGGAGGCGGCGGCACCGGGCGCGGCGCTGCTCTCCGGTCTGGAGCCGGCGGTGCGGCAGCGGCGGGGATTAAATAGAGCGCGAGGAAGAGACCATTCGTGCCGCGGCGGCGGGGGGGGCGGGGGGGCCGCGCCGGTGCCGCCCCCCTCGGCCCCCGTGTAAACATGCCCGGTCCGGCCGCCGGCCCCCCCCGCGCACCCCGGGCGCGGTGGTGCGCTCCACATGCGCGGCTCCCCGCGGGAGGCAGGTGGGCGCGGGGCGGCGGCGGGCGGGGGGGCTCGGGGGTCCCGGTGGTCCCCGCCCTGCCCCCGGGCTGAGCGGGTCCGCTCCGAGCGGAGTCGCGATTTGTCAGGGTGTCGCCCCCGGATCCCGATCCTCGGCTGCGGGGTCCCGCCCTGAGGAGGTGCCGGTCCGACGGAGGGACCCGCTCCCGGCCCCGGCCCCACCGCGGAGCGCCTCGCAGCCTCGCCCGGCCCCCGGAGGGCTCCTCCCGGAGCGCCGGCCTCGGGGCTCGGCGGGCCCGGGCACTCCCTCGGGGCCCGGCCCTGTCCCCGTCGGGGCCCACCGCGTCCCGCCTGCACCCGCCGGACCCCCGGGACGGGCCGCGGGCAGCCGCTGGGCCCCACACGCGGGAGCACAGCCCGGCGGTGTCCCCCGGGCGGGCCGGCCCGGGCCGCTCCGCGGGGACCCTCCGGGTGCGTCTGGGGTCTGGCAGAGCCCTGGGCCGAGCCCCGGGTGGCTGGCGGCGGGAGGCGGGGGTGCCGCTGCCGTCGAGGGTCGCTGGCCCTGCTCGGTCTGGCATCGCTCTCCTCCGTGCCTCGTGCTCAGCATGTGTCACATTGCAAAGCAACTCCCGTGGCTCTTGCGGCTGAAGGCCCGGCTTTGGCTTTCCCCTTGGCCCTGCGGCCAGCCTGTTGAGCACGGGCGAGCAGACAGCGTGTGCAGCTTGATGGGTGCAGGATGGTCCCCTCAGTGCTTTGCGGGGTCAGAAGGACTGCAGCTGAAATGCTGGGGGGTCACCCGTGCCCATCAGGGTCCTCAGGGTTGAAGGGCTTCCTCTCGCTCTGCAGCAGCCCACGGACTGCCCAGTCTCGTGACCGGTCCTCGTTCAGACTTGCAGTCGAATCCCATTTGGGGTGAAGTCTGCGTTTGTTCCAGTCCTTGGCTGCCAGTCCCTAAAAGTCAGCGTCCAGCCCTTGCTATCCCATGGCATCTCCCGGGCAACTCCTTTATCCACTGTTATCCATCCATGTTATCATCCATTAGATGGTAACAGCTGAGAGCTAGCTCATGCCTGCCCAGACATTTCTAGCTCGGACTCCCTCCTGCAGCCCTAGAGGAGAAATTAACCCTTTTTGCTTTAGTAGGTCTGAAACAAACACATACATTCATTTCACACATCAGCGTAAACTCCTCCTCACGTGCTTTTATGCTGAGCTTTTCCACACCCTGATGATCTCCTGCACAAATGCTGTGCAAGAGGGATGTCTCCGTTAGTCATAATCTCTGTGGGAAGGGGCTGTGGGAGGAACAGCTTTCTGGTGGTCAGATCAGATCACTGCTCTGCCTCAATTTTCATCCTGTGTCTGGATGGCCCTGAAGGTGATGCTGCTTGTGTTATGGCCACGTCCAGCTGACCTTAGCAGAGCTGCAGCAGGTCCCAGCTGTGACTTCAGTGCTCAGGGCGCAGAGCCACGGCCCGTGGGGCAGATCCGGGGTCAGCGTGGGCCATGGCAGGCCACGGGGAGGCTCTCCCCAGGTCTTTAGCTGGAGAAGGGGCTGCCTTTGGCAAATGGCTCTGCCAAGCCGGGGAGCATGAGAACAGCTCACCCGAGGTCTTCCCCCAGGAACAGAGTGAATACAAGCACGGATCCTCTCTGAGGCGTGAGCGTGGCCTCGTGGGCGAGGGAGGCTCCGGTGGGAGGGTGAGATGGGGCCGGGAAGCTGGAGGGAGTCTCGTGGGATGGCTCGTGGAAGGGGACCATGCTAGGTTGGGTCCTGGGAGAGTGTGGGTGGCTCCTGGCACTGCACGCAGCAGTTGGGGGGGGGGGCAGTTTCCTCCCGAGAGGAGGGTCTTGGATGACACTGGGTCTCTCAGGGCCTTCTGTGATCCCCCAGCCTCTCCTCTGCTGGAGGAGGACGGCCCTCGGGGCTGTGCCGCAATTCCCTCCACCGAGGGGGCAGGCTGATGGAGGAGCGAGGCTGGGAGGGCACGCTGCCTGCCTGTCGCAGCACTGGCTGCAGCGTGGCAGGGCTTCCTCACGGGAGATAATCGCAGTGCACGGAGCCCTTCGCCGCCGCTCCCCCCCCCCCCCCCCCCGCCCCCCGCCTCCCCAGCCCGCTCCCCTCCGCCTGTCCCCTCTCCCTGCGGCGGGCTGGAGGCTTCGTAGCTCCAGGCGGTGCTTTTAACCCTTTCTCAGTCTTCTGCAAGGCAGGTGTGTTGCAGAGAGCCTGGCTGCCAGCAGACGGCTGTCCCCTGCCTCTGTGGGTGCAGCACCCACACTCTTATCACACGGGTGGCTCCTGAGAGGTGATGGCTGGTGAAGGGCAGGGCGGCTGGAGGCAGAGGAAGAGGAGGTATTCAGTGTGCAGCAGGTGCCGAGGCAACGCTCGCCACAACAAATCCCCGTGATTCAGCCCCAGAGCATCTGCCACCGCCGGGACCGAATGTTAACAAACGGCAACAAACAGCGGAGGCGGCTGATGTCACGCAGCCGCCTCTGCCGAGGCGTCCCGGAGCCCCCTGGAACCGGAGCTCCCCTGCACGGATTCATTCTGCCATGCCCGGGAAAGATGATGCTCCTCAACTCTGCTTTGCCTGAGAGACCCCCAGAAGTCCCTGCTGGCCTAAATCTTTCTGGTTCTCTCTTGCTGATGGCAGCACGGGGCTGTGAAGGTGGGTGTTACGTTCGCAGCAGCGTTGGCCTCCGGGTCTCCTTGCTCTCTGGGAGCACGTGCCTCTCTTGGAACTGGGCTGTTGGAGTCCTCCAGACCCTCCCACATGTGCCGACAGTGGTCTGGCAGCACCCTTCAGCCAAGTGTAAAGGATGTGCATCGTAGGGCGTACAGGCTGCGGGTGTAGGACTGTTTTCTTCAGCTATGCCACTCAGGTATAGCACCCTTGGACAGAGGCAACCAGATCTCATTCACCTCTCACTGACATCAGTTTAAGAGCTGCCAGCCCTGGTCATCTGTGAAAACCTTCCAGCCCTGTGTCCTGGCTGCAGCTAACACTAATGCTACAGAGGAAGAATAAACCACCCCAGTGTTAACTTTCCACACCCAGGACCAGCTGGAATGTAGAGCTAAAACCCTTTCCAAAATATCTTAGCAATGCTACTTATAATTTCTGCCCCCCACCCCCCAATCTAAAAAATCTAGTCTGTTTGACCACTCTCTTATCACACCTCTAGAGAAGATTTTCCCCTCTGATTATCTGAATTTGGCCTTTTCTGGTGTCTTGCTGCCTGTCTCCCAACTTTTAGGATCAGAGCAGAACTTCTGCCTTTCCTTTGTAGTCCCTCCAATGGATACTTTTTCTGGAAGTGGGGTTGGAGGATGGAGTGAGAATGAAGCCTTCTAAATCATCAAATGGGCTCGATAACATATTTCCTTTAAGCAATCATGTTTCCTAGACCATGTTTGCTGTTGCCCCAGCCATGGATAGTGTCTCCCTGGAGGCTCTGCAAAAGCATAGAAATCTCCAGGGAAGGTGGAAGGACAAGAGTCATTCAGCATTTCTGTGATATCCTCATCTACCGTAATTGCTTCCTTTAACCTCTGACAGTCTTAATGGCCCCATGTTTTCCTGATGGCTGTTTGACATGCTCAGCCCTGTTGTTTGTTTTTATACCTTTACTGATTTGCTCTTCTAAACCCCTTTAAGTTTTGCTTAATTAGCCTCACACTGATTTTTAGCAATCGCTTCCATTTAGTGTCCCTTGCTGCTGTTTGGTCTTGGCTTTGCTGTGCAGTGCTGAATTGAGCAGCACTGGGGCTGCTATTATGCAGCATCTCAGCTGCTATTGCCTTATGAATTTGCTCCTGTGTGCCACTTAAAACTAAGAATGCCCTCCCCGCTTCTTCCTGCTCCTCTCCTTGCTCCAAGTGAGTGACGGCACAGAGCAGCAGTGTGTCGAACGTGGAGATTCTCTGTCTGTGAACTGTGTCCCACTGTGCCGCGTGTTTGTCTGTGGGTGGTTCAAGTCCCTTACTATCATCCGCTGTTATCGCACCTTTGCTGGAGTCCCATGCCATTTTGATCTCTCTCATCAAAGAAGTGAGCCTGCCACTTCTCTGCAACTGTCTGAGCGGGGAGATAGAGTCTTGTGGGGGATGTGATTGCATTTGGGTGTTTGACTGCTGCTCCTTGCAGCTTACTTGAGCTGTCCTGCAGAGCTTGCAGCCAGATGTTTTGGTATTTCTTTGACTTCTGTAACTCCTTTTATATCAAGATCAAGGTCTGGGCAATTCATCTATATTGCATACTGCCCAGGTATTTGTAATGCTTGTTCCAGACCAGTGCAGGCTTTTATCAAACTCGTTAACCTGCAGCCAAGCTGATGGTACAGAACTACTCCGTACAGAAATATCTTGTCCTTGATTTGCTTCTGTTAAGACTTTGGTAGTTACTCCTGAGTCACATTGCTGTGAGTCAGATCACAGCTCTGCTGTGTGTCAGGAACCAGAACCCGATGGTTGTGCTTGGGGATTCCTCCCAGAGCTTGGGTTTTGTACATTTAGGGGCTGTTTCATTTAAACCAATTTTCATCAAGGCAGGATTTATTCATGGCTGACTGCAGCGAGCCCAGAGCAGTAGAGAAGATGAGTGGGGAGTGAATGCAAAACCCCAAATGCAACAGGGTTGTGTGGTGGGTTCAACCTGACTTCCCCCAGCTGCATAGTCTGTTGTGTTGCAGCGAGCCCTCAACATCTCCTTTATCCAACTAACAGATTTTCCAGCACTGTCCTTTGCTTCTGTAACTTCTAGACCTCACGCTTTATTTGAAGTGCAAAGTCTTAGAATGACCTGTATTGTGGTCTGGCTACATTCAACATTTTTACCAAAAGCCTGTGACAAAATGGTTGGAGGGTAATTTGCTAAGTTGGAACTACATAGATTCTTTAATAAAGGCTGAATGTAGCATTAGCTATTGAGGAACAAATGATGGATGGTGCTGGTCTGAGACACAGTGACCAGAGAAGACTTGGAGGTCGCTGGAGTATCAGATAACCTTTAGCTACTTTAACTATTGAATTTCTAAGAGCATTAAGGGCTTACTTAGCCATGGTACCTAAGTGTCTCAGCAAAAAGTCCTGCTCTGTTAACAGGTCTTCCAGTCTGGAGGACAGCAGTAACTGGAGCAGGATCCAGTGGCTGAAAGCTGGCAGAGGACAGTTGGGATTTGGAATAAGGTTCTGACCATTGGAGTGACTTCCCGAAGCAGGTTAACCCACTCAGGTAATCTTTAAATTACAGATGAGCTTTTCCCATAGTCCATTCACGTTCAGCAGGAATTCAGAGAGGTGTCGTGGCTGCACTGCACAGGCTGATGGCCAAAATCCAAATGGCCGTTTCTAATCTACTCTGTGCGGGCTCGGTGACATTTATTAGCTCCTGGCTTGCAGCGCAGCTCTAAGCTGACTCCAGTTCCTGGCTGGTAATTCGCTCTTCGTGGGTTGTGCAGGCTGTTCTCGAGCACTGGTAGGACAGGTACAGCAGAGCTTTGAGTCCTCTCTGAGATCCCCCTGTAGTCTCCATTGCAGTCTGAACAGTGGGTTTGCATAGCTTTGACATAGAAAACGTTGCAAATAGTGTAGGAATTTATTCTGGAGGATTTTATTTTTGCAAAGGAATGAAATTTGCCCCAATTAATGATGTCTAGAGTATAAATGCTCATGATGTCAAAACAATGCATTTAAATAGGTACAAGCAAACCTATACAAAATGCCAGTCAAAAAAGAAAACATTCTTTGAAAAGCTGGCATAAAAATTAACAGAAAAAAACAATTGCAGCAGAACTTTCTCCTTGGTAACTCTCAAACTTCAGAGCAGAATTCAAAAGCTCCATAATAGGAAGGTAACACCAGCTCCAGGAACTCCTCTGTTACTGGGAACTAGTTAGTCACCTGAGCATGTAATAAGTGAAAGAAATTGTTGGTTAAAATGGCTTAATCCATGAAACACTGACATTTTATAGATCCAGCTTTGCAATCCTCAGCTACTGAAAATGAGATTTTTGTTATTATGGGGAAACGCCTTGAACAACTGAGCAAAATTTGAGGCTGGAGAAACTGCTTCTGTTTGGGGGAGAAAATGAGTTTTAGACACCATAAATGACAATCCATGAAGCAACCGGTGAAAGACCTTACAAGGGGAGAAGTAACTTTTGATTTATTCCAGAGTAATGCACGGAACCTGGATCAATATATCGCTATCAAAGGTACGCTTTTTCTTTATACTGACTGTAATGTACTCAAATTCAACATCCTTGTGAGAGGAAAGAGCCAAGAAAGTTGACTGCAGCAACAGGAATTTGAAAAGTCTTTAAATGACATGAAAAGGGGAAGTCGGTTAAACAGAAAGTAAAGGGAGTAGCTAAATGAGTAAAATCCTTGACTCTGCCACGAAGAATATTTAAAGCCGCTGTGCGAAGGTCTTGAGTCAACAGTCCCTGTTCTCTGCTGTCACAGACGTACCGCATGGTCTCGGAGGGTGAGCGGTGGGTCGGGGGACCCTCAGCTGCGGCAGCGGAGGGTCAAGCAGCGCAGGCAGAGTGTGCTCTGCGGCGAGGGACCAGGAGAAACTGAGGGGGCTGGGGAGCTGATGCACAGCCAGGCTCTGGCAGTGGAGAAGGAGCCTTTGCAGAGCTGCAGGAGGGACTCAAGTTTCCTGGAAACTAGGGAGCCACCCAAAGTTGCTGAATTGAGGTTGAAGGACAAATTCACTCTGCAGGGACAATGGTCTGAGTTTCCCCTGTTTCAGGAGACATTTTGTTCTCATCTGTATTCTGACACTATATATATTTAGAGATTAAAAGTCCTTTTACAAGGCCAATTTTCAGGAAGACATCCAGGCAGCTCTGTCCTGAGGTGTGCACATCAGGAGCAGGGAGGACACTTGAAGAAAACAAAGCTATCACACAGAAGCAAATGAGGTCCATGTGTTACTGCTCACTGCAGCGGCGTCCCAGGAAGGTTCCTTTATTTGCTGTGCAGAGGGAGACGGGGCTGAGGGACTCTCTCAAACTGAAGTGCTGGCAAAGAGGTTTTGGAGCAAATCCATACATTGCCGAGGATGACCACAGTCACCCAACGGTGCCGGAGGAACGCAGTAGTGAAGCTGTTCAACAGCTAACGGGCTTGTGCTTTAATGCCTAAACCAGTCTCTGAGGGATGCAGGAGTGTGGTGTCAATGAGAGAAAGGAGTCCTGGACTGATTTTGGAACCAGAGTTAGTGTTCAAACAGCCTCAAATTGTTAGAAGCAACAACGTAGAATAATTTTATTAAATGCTTGAATGGATACAGTATATTGGGGAAGAGTTTATTTGGCTTTTAGAGAAGGAAGTCAAAGCTCAGAAGTGTATCCAAGCTCTCTGAAGGTGCGAGCGGGCTGGTGGGCCAGGGTGATGTACAGTCAGTACACTTGTACGTGGGGGTTCGCATGTCTTGCGTCAGTTCCCGCATCAGTGACCTACAAGAAAACTAACTTTTCAAGGGGTGAAGAGGCAGGCCCATAGATTAATAACTGTTTACAGGAGTATTGAGCTCATTTTCACAGTGGCGGCGGCTGCCGGTGGCAGTGTACAGAGGTCCGTGCTGGTATTTGTGCCGATCAGTGCATTCATAGAGGATGCAGAGAAGACTGTGAATAGTGAGCTGGCAAATTTGTAGGGAAAAAAATGATTCAAGAGAGCCAAATCTAGGGCTGAATGCAAGAACGCTGAAGAGGGTCCCATGATGCTCATGCATAAAATGGCAGATTACATTCAATTCAAATACACGTGAAGCCGAATTCAGAGGAAAGAGAGTGGTGTGTACAGGGTGTTGATAGTATCTGTTGCAGCTGGCAGTAGAGCTGACTGGAGGAGGTGCAGAAATTCTGGCAAGGAGGCCAGAGCTGGCTTCTCTATAAAGGACAGTTTACAGGGTAGCGCCTGGCTTGGGATGGGGTGAATTGAAGGGAGTGTAGCAGACATCTGTGGTAGAGAGAGAGAGAGAGGAAATGTTTTGCCATTTCCCACTGTGTTGGAAGTGGGTGCACGGATGGATGGGATCCATTCACATCTCTTTATGAATCCACCTTCACATGTTGCTGAGAGTTGAAAGCAGAGTGTGTTCAAAATGGGATTAGACGAGTTCACAGCAAAAATCATGGTCCAGAAAGTTCAGTCCAGGATGGAGACTTCTACATTTCCAGTGATGAGTGAGTCAGAACAGCCTGCTGTGTCCTGTCCGTGGGCGAAGGACCAGCACGAGTTCAGTTGTGTGAAAACGTTGATGTGAATTCAGACACGGATGCGGTGCAGTAGCTGGTGGGACTGGAGGGGACATAGAAAGGTTGCTTAGTATGTCCATGTGGGAGGCCTCTCTGCTCACTGCTGCCAGCACAGGTGGTCCCTGGAGCTGTATCTCACAGGGACTGGTGATAAAGCTGGTTGTTCTGATTGGTTTTCCATGATTCGCAGCTTCTCTTGTCTCTGGCCCCTGAAGGGAATGGTGGCATTTGCTACACGAGTAGGAAATCAGCCCTTGAGTGTGAGGGCAGGAACCTTCTCTGCAGTGCCTGGACTCATGCCTGTAGGCTGGTGACAAAGGGGCAGGTAACAGGAATATGACATGTTTTTTCCTGAATGACTGAGTCTGTGACACAAGACAAACATCAAGCCACTGAACAGGGAAATATGTATCTCAGTTTTGCTTTCCTGTGAAATGAGATGTTTTTTTTCCATGCCAGCTCTGTTGCAACGTCTTCTGCATGGTTAAAGCAGCTACGTCCCCAGTAGTGTGGTTACACAGGGTCCTCAGCAACCTTGCCAGAAAATAAGACAACAGAGAGCTATCGGGGACAAATGTTCTCAGACTTCTCCACCTTTATGGGTCTAAATGACCAGCTGTGCCAGTCCTGGTGATGCTGGTGGCCAGGGTGCTGTCTTGCCAGAGGACGGTACTGTCTCAGCTGCACTGCAGAGAAATGACATGTGCGCTGAAACATGCCGTAGCGCTGGGTGCGGAGCTCTACCCTGTATCTGAGCTGTTGTCCTAAGGTTGCCTCCTGCTCAAGTCATATGCTGGAGCTCTGGAAACAGTAGATTGTAGCAGATTACAGATCACTGGCATGATTATTGCCTGCCAGTTCTGCTCTGTGGAAAATAAGTTCTGCCCTGCAAACCTGAGTGGTATCTCTTGGCCAGATTACAAACTTGGCTATTGAAAATATATAAATGTGTTAATGCTGTATGTTAAAGCTTCTGTAGGGCATTTGAGTTCCTTTGCTGCACAGTTGATTACAGAGTTGGCCTCAGTTGCACAGCCTAAGAGAAAGTTATGCAGTGGATTAAAATTCAGGTATATTCTGGATCTCCAAGAGCGTTTGGAAATGGGGGAGTGGATTGACAAGTCTTAAATGAAGACATGAACACAACAGGCATATTGGAAACTGGGGCAAGGCGGACAATCCCCGGGGCACTGTAAGCCGAGTGATGTTGTTTGCCAGAGGGTTGTAAACTGAAGGAAGTGGGCGGGCTAACCATCCCAGTAAAAACCAGAGAAACCTTGTGGAAAAAAAGGCCAGACCTAGATAGGACAACGGTAGTACTGCGTCCCTGTATCGAGTATGCATCTCTGAGCTCCTGGCCCAAGTGGCACACTGAAAGAGTCTGAGACACCGCTAAAGAAGAGAGTAGATTTTCCTCAAATATATCAGAAACAAGAAGTGTGCCAAGGACTTGACAGAGCCAGCATATGATCAGAGTATAAAGGGAGCAATTAGAAAAGACGAGCCCATTGCAGAGAAGCTGAAGCAATTATTTGCATTATTGTTGATTGTAGAAGAAAACATGGAGATTCCCATGCTGTAATTAACCTTCGTGGGGACTCATCAGAGGATATGTTTAAAACTGAAAAGCCTGGAGCAGAGATTATGGATCCAGTTGATGAAATGGACGGTGATAAACCATCCGGGCTGGTTGTATTGCTTCAGACTTCTTAAGAAAGCCAAGAATGAGACTGCTGAATTAGAAATGGTGTTGTGCAAGCGCTTTCTCAAACTGTCTTTGCATCTAAAGGCTGAAGTATGGAAAATTTGAAAAAGAGCTCCAGAAAAGATCCAGTTGATTTTTGTTTACCCCATAATACCACAGAATGGTATTTGTAGGCAAATGGATGTACATGATTCATGGGGGAAGAGGCAGCAGAGTTCTCTGATGTGGCAGACAAGAGCAATTTATTTAATAGACTGTACTTGGATTCCCAAAATGCTTTTGATGGTGCCCTTCACCAAAGGCTATAAGGAAATAAGCAGCCATAGGATAAGAAGAAAAGTGATGGAAAGTATAAATAATTGGTTGAAAGGTCAGAAATAAGGTGGGAGTAAACAGTCAGTCCTTCTGAGTGCTGGAGACCTGCAGAGACTGTGGGTTCAAGGAGAGACTGGACAGGTTAATGCAGGGGAGGTGAGCTGAGGGCTGCAAATACATAGGAAACGTGGCCTGAGGTACTGGGAAGGTATTCGGAAAGGTGTCACACAAGCCTGCCTCATTCTCATCGTTCCTGTGCATTTGCCTGTGATCACAGCTGGAATGAGACTGGTAAGTCAGAGAGACTTCTGGTCTGATGCAGTACAGCTGCTGTCTCATTTTGATGCTCTAATTATCAATGACCACAAGTGCTGGTATGAGGGGTGGTTGCTGCAGGACTATTTTCTCCTGTATCATGTAGAGAAAAAGCAGTGGAACAATAAAAAAGAAAATGGTAACAACTACTCAGTTGTATGGAGTCATCTGGGCTGGTTGGTGAATTGGACTTGCTGAGCACAATGTGTTCATTTTAGTGTGGGTAACTGCAAAATGACGTTCAGAAAAACTGCGCTTACATTTACATGGTGGGGACTATTGTTTGGAAGAAGACGACACAGAAGAAAGCTAAGGATCCTGAAGTATAAGTGAGAAATGTGAGCTTGAGATGTGAGCTGGTGGCCAAGGATAGAAGGGTATTTATGCAAGGGAACCCTGAATAAGAGCAGAAAGAGGAATTGTCTTTTCATTCATCTCTATCGTATGGATCCTGGATCCAGCTACAGTACTTCCACATCTAAAAAGTCTCTTTGGAAATGGCAGAGAAAACAACCACAACTAAAATATATAGACTAGAAAGTCTGCTTTTGAGAGAAAGTTCCAAGAGCTCGAAGAGCTTTACAAAAAAGTCCAAAAAATGATCTGATTTTCTTCTGCAGTTCACTGCAAGGGCGGAAGATTTCTCCCAGTGGAAGACTGAATAATCCCAGCTAGAGACTGAGTGAGGTCAAGTGGCTGAATTGAAGCATAGATTCAAACAAGAGGGTGCAAAATACCATCTGTGCAGAGACTTAACCATTGGGATACTGTGAGGGTTCTCTGCCATTTGGGGTCTTCGTTCCTAAAAGATGTGTGGCCTTCCAGCTGGGAGGGGTGGGCTGTGCTTGGGGAATCCCTGGCTGAAGTCCGTGAAGGCCTGGACTTGGGGCTAAATGATGAGCTTGGTCCTTTGGAGCTCTAGTATCCAGGAACAGAGCAAAAACTCTTGCTGGTGGTCCTAGTTTTACTCTCCTATCATGAATGCAGGCTTTACTTAGCAGATACCCATCTGTCCTGAAACTGGTGGGATTAGTATGTCTCTCTCTCCATTAGCTTTGGGTTGATCTCACCCTTGGCCATCAGGAATTGCTCTCCAAGAGCGATAGATGCCAAGCTGTTTGCAGAGAAGACATTTCTTGGAATAGAAACCCTCTTTCGTCTCTCTCCTCTCTCTCCTCCCTTCAGCTCACATTTTGCCAAAATTCTGCTCTGGCCACAGATAATGTGGGTGAAATTCAGACGCAAAGAAATTTTTTGAGAAATATAGGCTGTGAAATTGGGCTTATAAATGAGTGCAAACTACACCTTTAACTGTGGAGTTCTTAGCCTGGCTTAGAAGTCTGCTAATCCCCATCTGCCATAGAGGTAAATGGCCTGAGGAGGCTTGGACTATTCCTGTTACATCTGGGTTTTGGGCTTCCATGTGTGGTAGCGCTGAACTAATTTGCTTCTGCTGTAATTAATTACTCTTGTGTCTACCCAACATGTCTTATCTGCTCCTTCATATAAAAAATCCCCCTTGTCCTTGACCATCCCAGGTCTTTCTGGGACCAGGTCTAGGTCCAGGATGGTAGACTTTAGCCTGGGCAACAAGGTGCTTTTTTCTTGCCCCCTGTGCTTGCTAGACCCTTAGCTCAGGAAGCTGGAGACCTGCAGGGCAGGGAGCTGCATTAGGAACGTGTGCTGTTTTCAAGTGGTTTCACGGTTCTCCACTTCAGCGTACAACTCCTTTGTGAGGTCTCTGCTCCAGGAGGCAGCCACAGCAGGTTGCACCAACCATTCCTCTGTTTAACTCCCTCCAAACTGACACTAGGCATCATTTTGCAGCTCTCATGCACCTTGTGTATCTCTGGTCTCTACATCTCGAGTTAGGTGCAGAGAAACAGCTAAAATGATCAAGGGAATGAAACATCTGCCTTATGAGACCGAAAAGACCTGGACTCCAGTTTGCGGAGGAGAAGGTGGTAAGAGAGGGAAAGTGGCTGAAGTTTATAACATCATGGAGGTGGTGAGTAAGATGAAGGCAGACCTGTCATTCACCAAATCCCACAATACTAGAACTATGTGCATTTGATGAATCTAGAAGGAGAGCAGTTTAAAGCACATAAAAGAAAGTTCATCTTCACACAGCAGGAAGTGAAAGTGAGGAACTTGTTGCTGGAGAAGGCAGAGGAAAGACACTAACAGCAGGGTCAGAAAAGGACCAGAAAACTTGAGAGGCAACAGGTCTATCAGCAGAGACTGAAGGCAGCAGGCAGGGACATCTCCTCTAACATCCCTGATACGACAACTGTGGATGCTGGGGAAGAGCAAGGAGGATGCCTGCAGGGTGGCCAGGCTTGTGTGCTCCCTAAAGAGCAGCTCCTTTTGCTTCCACCAGAGACAGAGCCCTAGGCTAGGTGAACATCTCTGATGTACGCTGGGGAGCACCCAAGGTTGGAGCTGTAAGAGCCACAACGGCGGGCACAGTTTGCTGTCAGGGTTGTGCTGACCTCGTCTGGAGGATCAGGCAGAGCACGTGCTCTTGGAGGGTGTCGTGAGCAGCGTCACAGCCTGAGAAATGGGATCTCTGTGGCTGCTGCGGCACTGCCATGGAAAGCCACTTCTTTCGTACCAAAGAACTTGCAGGTATTTCTGTCATGGGACCACTCAGCCACTCTCACAGAGGAAAAATAAGATTTCTTTGAAATACTGTGCCTTTAACAAAATACCCTGACCCCAAGATGAGGACAACATTGTTTTCTCGTAGGAGCAGACACAGTTGGAAAGCTAGAACCAAAATATTTATCAGTGACTAAAACTTTGGATTCTTGCTTTTTGAAAGTTGATTTTAAAACTACCTTTTTAGATGTTAAACTTCTGTGGGAAAATAAAATCATTTGGGAGAGCTACAGCAGTCTTCTGTACTGGTTTCAGTATGAGCTGCTCTGTGCTGGAGGGAGAGCCCCACCCGTTCAGCCCTGAGCAGCATCCTTGCTCCGGTCTTCTGGGGCCTCACAGCACTGATGGGGATTTGGCCCTTATCCAGAGCTGAAATCAGCCATGCAGGCAGCAAGTGTGCGTGCGTGTGCGTTTGAGTGGGATGTTCTCTGACTCCCACATTTGGCTTCTCTCTTTGGATAAATTCATGCTGCAAAATTTTGCTTGAATAGGTTTGCAAGCATGTCCCCACACGGTAGACCATTACCTGCAACCTTACCCCGTGTGCACAACAACAGCCAGCAAGAAAAAGCCTTTTCACCACGGCTCATGGTGTTTGAGATGGCTCCTTTGCTGTGCTAGCAGCAGTTCTCTGCTGCAAGTGTAATGGCCTTCTCTGGGATTTTACTGGAATAACCCATCCCTCCTTGGTGGGCACCACTACAGAGAGAGCCTGAAAGCGAAGAGAGAGGACAGAGGGGAGGAAGTACATCAGGAATGGCATTTACTTTGTAGATTTTACTGCTTTTGATGTGTCCCTGCAAGCAGGAGTCTCTGCCCCTCCCTGCCCCTCCCTCCTACCCTGCAGACATGCTGTCCTCAGAAGCTGGCACAAGTGGGTTTGTGGTCACAAGGTGACATGGTCTGAGAAATTACTCCTGCTGCAAAATCACCATTTTTTGCCACTTATTTTTCATCTGTGCCAGTTCCCCACAGGGGAGTGTCTTTGTGGGCTGTCCATCACTGTTCATAGGGCGGTGCAGGACCAACTCTTTCATTCGTAGCACTGGCTTTTCTGGCCTTAGATATTTGCCCAGCTCGAGCACCAGCGCCTACAACATTTGCTCCATCTTTCTCCGTATCACCATTGCTCACTGCGTTCTTCCTGAGATGATGCTCTCTAAAGCACATGGCATGAATCAGCCTTTACAGCTTGCTACCACCTGGCAGACTGTGATGGGTGCAGGGCTTGGAGAGAGGACTGGACTTTCTGTTGGCTCATTGTCTGACACTGCTGAGTGCAAGAGCTTTTATTCTGTATTGGGGTCTCTGCAGTCTACGTGGCCTATGGCAGCAGGTTTGGTCATTGTTAATGTTGCTATTGTCACTACCTGAGCTATGTATAACTTGTATTTTAAATCGTATCTCATATCTGCTCTATTTGGCGTTGAACTGCAAATCGGGCATTGTATAAAAACAAGGGAGAGAGCGTATGTGCGTGTGCATGTATGTGCCTGTGTGCTCTACAGAAACCTGAGGTGGAAATGCAATGCAGAAACCCGTCATGGTAACATGCCCTCTATGTGGGAGGGAGCAAGGGGGAGTGTGTTTGATTGCCTGAGTAGAAAGGCTGCATGGGCAGCCTTTGTTTCAGAAGTTACGTAAGGAGATTTTGAGTGCTGCTTAAGTGCTTGGCTGACTGGTTTGTCCTAACAGAAGTGCCTGCGCATTCTCCCGTTGTGCGAGCTCTCAGGAGACGCCTGGGAGCTCAGGATGCAGTGCTGAGCTGGAGTGTGTAGGCCTCCTATTGACTCTGATGACAGTGAAAAGACAGGGCTCCCGTTTGCACATTAATCCTTGCTGTGCAAGCATGCTAGCCCAGCACTGGGAGCTCCTGGGGATGGACCCTTCTGCTCAAGATCAGATGTTCCAGGGATAATTCAGGTGGGCAGGGACCTCAGGAGGTCATCTGGTCCATGGCTATAGCTATGTATGTCAGGGCACGTTCATCAGGGATCGTGCTTTTACTCAATAGCCATCTCTGGAGCTCCCACGACTTCGGATGAGTGCCCCTCCTCCCTGAGGGATGCCCTGTAACTGCTTTTCTTTCCTAAACTCTCATCCCTGCACTGTCCAAAATCTAGCCATTGCTGCTGAACACACCAAGGACAAAGGCAGAGTTATGAATATGCTCTAGCACAGAGATAAGACCCAGTATAATTAGAAACTTTTTATGTGGAGAAATGAATCAAAGCTTCTTCTACTCCTGGGACATTTTAACTCTTCACAGCTTCTATTATTACTTGTGGAACCATTTTTTTTCTCAGTTTCAGGCTAGAAAAGCCTGCAATAAGAAAGGAGTCCACACTGAACTGACCCTGCTGAGCTGCTTGACCCCGTGGACAAATGAGTAACGATGGAGCATGGCATACATCTAGGGACATCTCTGGGCTGTCACATGGAGCACTGGAAAGCAACTGTAAGACTGTGAAGCAAAGATGTCGTTTGGTCTTGTGGGAGGGCAGGACTTTCAGTCCTGGTAAGCAGCTACAGCACTTCCGCAGTCAGGGACCAAACTGGAAGCATTGGATTTTATTAGTTTCCCAATAATATTTCTATTGTCTTTATTGCAGAAGGCCAGGGGGTTTGCATTGACCAGACAGTGTGGAGTCTCAGGTCTTCTTTGGACTTCAACTGGTTTTAGCTGCATTTAACAGTTGCCTGTTGGTCAGTAACTATTGCCCGACTTGTCGTAGCTTGAGCTCTGTGAACATGTGCTAAAGGACTGGTGAACCCAGGCATTGCTGTGTAGCAAACAACAGCCCTTTATGTTAAGTGAAGCCGGAGGAGGCTACTGGGCAACTTCCAAACTTCAGCTGGGAACCAGCGAGAAGGCAGTGTTAGCAAAACACATGAAAATGAATCCAAGCGTGCGCAAGACTGAGGAGGAAGAAATCACTACTGTGAATGGCACACTCTTCTTGGCAATGACTTCAGGGTGCTGGTGACTCATCGTAACCCTGTTCTGCTTGAGGAAGACCTGACCTTTCTCCAGTGTGGAGTTACCAGCGGCAAATCGTGCCAGACCAATTTGATTGCCTTGTGCAAGGAGACAACACATGAGAGCGATGGATATTGCATACCTTGGCTTTAGCTAGGCATTTAACATGGTCTCTCAATTCACAGGATACGGATGACTCTGGTGGAAAAGTGGTTGGACCACCAACTCACGGAGTTGCAATCAGCAGTACAAAGCCCAACTGTTGGCCAGCCACTAGTGGCTTCCTTCTGGGACCCTGCGTCCCTCTACTCCATCACTGGTGGGGCCACATCTAGTGTCCTGTTTTGGGCTCTCCGGTTCAAGACACAGATCAACATACTGAAGTGAGTCCAGAGCAGGGCCACAAAGATGGTTGGGGGTTTAAGCATACAGCGAATGAGGAGGGGCTATGAAAAGGTGGAGGGGGATCTAATTGCTGCCTTCTGCTACCTAATGGATACTTATAGAGAGGAAGCCAGACTTGAAAGACAACAGATAATGGTCACAGTTTGGACATAAGGTTGGTCATAAGGGAGCAGTCTTCCCCATTAGGGTGGTGAAACAGTGGCACAGGGGCCAAAAAGGTGGTGGGATCTCCATCTTAGGAGGTATTCCACACTTGACTGCACAAGGCCTTCAGTGATGTAATTCAGCTGGGAGGTCAGCTCTGCTCTGATCAGTGATTCCCGGGATCAGTGGACCTCCACACCAACCAAAATCTTTTTGTGATTATTGTTTTGGCGCACTTCAGTGGAGAGTATAGCAGGACATGCCACATCCCTCTTGTTTTTGAAAGCTAAGATATTTGATAAGAACCTTATCCTGTTATGAGCACCTTGAGAGGGTTAAGACAAGATCATAGGAAATAGCAGAAATAAGATAACTTCATATTTGCCTGTGGCAAACAAACTGTACCTTCCTGGACAGCTTGATTTTCTTCTGAGAACACCTCCTGCACTCAGAGCACCATGTAGTGAGCGACAGGGGTCTAGCTGGGCAGGACCACAGCTGCATTCGCAGCATGAGTGCTGAACAAAACTCGGTGCTGCTGCATGTCCAAGGACTGCCTTTGAGAGAGGCATGTCTGGGACCCAGGTTGAAGGGGGAGAATATGTCTCCTCGTGTCATAGGGCACTGTGAGAATTCATAACCTCCCTGGTATTTCCAAGAGTTACTTCTCCAGGTGATGAGCGCAACAGATAAATGCAAGAGGAATCAAAGGATTCCCTATTCAGAGCAGGGTTTGATGTGTAGTAAACAAGCCCTGAGGCTGTACACTGAATGATGAAGATACAAACTGCGCTGAACAGTGAAGGAACACAGCACAAAACAATGTAGTGTGTAGCTGTCCAGAAAAGACTGGTTAATCTGTCTTGAAATAAAGATGTGGAGCACAGACAGTGCACCATGTCAGTGTGAAATTGGTGAGCGCCGCAGGTGCTGAGCTCCACGAAGGAGCCAGTGCAGCTGACTGAGAGGGGTGTGTGGCAGAATGGACAGAGACTGCTCAGAGCAAACTGGCTGCAAAGTCCTGGACTGGGGGGCAGGCTTGGGACCTGGGGAGGAGTGGGGTCAGTGAGATAGACCCACCTAGGACATGGCAACTGCCAAGCTGTTGGTAAGAAGATACTCGGAAATGCTGCAAATCAAGAGAGCAGACAGGAGTGGTTCCTCCAGTCTGAGCTGCAAGCATCAAGGAGTTTTGACACGTTATCAAAGGAGTCTGTTGTGCCTGGGAGTGCAGCATGCTGTATTCAAACCTAGAAAAACAAGGGAACAAACACTAATAGCAACATATGGGCCCAGTCTGGCCGCTGCTACAGAGGTTGTACCCACCCAGGGCTCTTCCTTCTCTTCTGGACCGTGCGAGACTCTGCTGTGCCCTGGAGCTGACTGGAGAGCACTGACTGTCCTTGGAAAAATGCAACTCACCCTCGTTGTTTCTACGTCTTGTCAGGTTGTATAAAGATGCTTCAAGTTTATGCCAAGCCACTGTGGGAGTTGCTCTCTGTATCTGCTCTGCCCTCCCCACCACTGTTCCCATTCTGCATCAGGGATGAACACAAGAGAGTGTTACACCAAGAACAGACCCACTGAGTTTCCTTATTCATTTGATGAGGCATGTTTGTATACCTGCACTGATTGACATTAATTAGTTAATTTTTGCCGTTCTCCTGTATCAGCCCTCCCAGCACTTCTGGGTACGGCCTAGGCCAACAAGACTGTCTGCCTGTCCTGCACAGCTCCACTGATACTTTGAGCAATGCTGAAGGTTTGTATCAGCAGCAGACGCTGACCGTCCATGCGCAGGTTATTGTTTGTATCAGCTAAATCACCCAGTGACCCAGGCCTGCTTCCTGCTGCACTGCTCAGCAGTCCTGCCTATTTACCATTTAGGTCTGAAATTGCAATAACGAGATTACTTGATATAAAGCAAAGCTCTCCCAGCTTTCCCACTCTGGCTCTCCTCCTCCCGTTCTGCACAGAGGGCTCTCTCCCAGGAGGAGTGAGCAGTGGATTTGCTGCTAGAGAGTGTGCTCGCCCTGGCTTTGCCTATATCCTTCAAAGAGAATCACTGCGAGGAAGGAAGAGCTGTTAGTTTAATCAGACTGTTTATCCCTTCAAAGTGAACAGTTCACTTGGAATAAGTAGGTGAGCTCAGTGGGCTCAGCTAACAGCAGCTTATCCCACCAATTTGTGCTTCCAGAGACAGCTTCTCCCTTCTGAAGGTGCAGGGGAAGTGGTGGGTGAGAGGTATGCTTGGTCCAGACGTACAGAACGAGGGTATAGAGCTGTTGTCAGTGCAAAAAATGCAGTTATAGAGGAGCCTGGTGCCGTGAGAACATTTGGGAGAAATGTTTTAATAGACTGCACTAGGCAGCGAGCGTCTGCAGGATTGGCAGCGATCAGGTTTTGTGGATCGGGACTTGTGGGTGCTGGGGAGGGGGCTGGGTGCTGCACGGGTTAGCAGCAGGGAGACAAGCGGTACTGGGTAAGCTGGGTCTGGTGCCTCTGGTCTGGAAGCAGTTGGTTTTGGAGAAGGGCTGGTGGCTCTATCACGCGCATGGACAGATTGCGCTCAAATTCACTCTCCCAACAAGAGATTGTCTGTTCCTGCTTGGGAACACGGTGTGAGCGGTGCTTCTGATGGAGCGAGGAGAGCTTTTAAAAAGACCTCTGCTGTGTTTAATTCTCAGTCTGAGATACAAATCCTCAAAGCAGGTGTGATGGCAAAACAGGAGGTTTTGCCCAATTTGTGGCAAAGTGAAGGCCTAACTTGTTACAGATGTGATGTTCTTCATCTGTTCAAACACTGGAAGATGTGGCTTCATTTTGCACATAAGACCGTCTGTGGAGGGGGTGAAGTGGGAGGGGAGCAGCTGTGAGGTGAACAGGTTTGCATGTGAGGGTGAGTAACTGGTCCAAGCCTCATTCACAGCAGCTCCCCTTCATCCTGCACCATCAGAGCCCTGGTCACCCCTCCCTCCCAATTCCTGTCTGCATGAATCTGAGCATAAAACTTTTGGTGGACGGTGTTTTGGCTGTAGATGGATTTACCCAGGGGTTTGGGAACACAAAAAGGGACTGGCATGCTGGCCCCATCCTGCTCCAGAGATGACAGATCTTCTTAGAAGCAGAAGTGTGTAATAGAGCCTGTGCTTTCTTGTGCTGCTGTTTGAGCCATAGCCACAGAGAGTGGGGCACAGCTTTCTTTGGACACATCCTAATGCATAGATAAAATGGGATATAACTTACCTGCCCCCAGTTACTCAAGGCCCATGAGGGAGGTTATTCTGTTTGCATTAGAGCAGATGGACAGAGTAACTGGGGACACATCCAGACAAGAGCTGCCACATGGTAGAGGAGAAAAACATGGAAATCTGATAATTGAGGATAAGGTTGTGGAAGGCAGTAGTACCTGCCTCAAGAGAGGCGTTTGGTCAGCCTATCTTCCTTGCCCTGTGGTGATGGAGTCAAGGTGCTGCAGTTAAATTGTTGATGCTGGCACTTGCACAGGATCTTGTATATTAACTGCACTGTTGTTCTGTTGTAGACGTGTGAAAAATTACCCTGCTGAAACTACACTAATCTCAGCATGCAGTATGTATACTTGCAAGCACAGTATGTGAAGTCTGACCCTGCCAGGTAATGATATACTACAGTTCTCTCACACTTACTTATGACTATTTAGTGTCTGCACACCAGCAGCACCAGTGAATCCTGTTTATATTATTTTGGGACTTTATTATATTAGGTGCAGCACAAAGAAACAAAAATGCTCCTTTTCCCAAAAGCAGCTCAGTGGCCAAGTGTGGGACTGGGGCTCTGGGCACCCGTAGTCTGTAACATCGTCTTCTCTGCATCTCTTTGGATTTCATGCAATTTGCACTGTACAGATCATTAACACAAATGTGTTGATCAAATCTCTGTGACTAACTAGAAATTGAGATTTTATTCCTCCCTTACCTCCAGTAAGAGGTAATAGACCCCATGCCCAAAGCTTATTAGGGATCCAGACTGCACCTGTATAACCCTTGGTGAGTTCCTGAAGTGTGTGTTTGTGTTGATGATGAACTTCTGATTTATAAACTTCCTATTTACAAATTAATTCTCAAGCACAGCCACTTAGGCTGACCTGAGAAACCAGCACTGACAAATACCTTTCAAGCCCATTATATTCTTGCTAAATCTACTGCTCTCTCTGGCCTCTGCATTGGGAAAGAGCTCCATGTCAGAAAATGTATCAATGGTAAAATTAAAAGGGATGTTCCATTGCTTATTATCTGAGATTGTTTGCAGTTACTACCATCCTTTTAACTTGAGGTCTGACCTGGCAGCCAAGCTAGAGGGCAGGTATTTACCCCTGTTGCCGGTGCCACTGCCTTCCTTGCTGAATGTCTTATTGCATGGTTGTGGAGGAGTTACAACAGAAATGAGGCACATCCCACGGGTGGGTCTGCTGGTGAGTTCTGGGTGCAGCTCTTGGGGTGGACTCTGGAGGGGGAGAGCTTTGCCAGCAGCCGTTGGATTTGTCATTTGTCTGCCATCAGCCAACAGCTTTTGAAGACCATTGCAGGAACCTGGGCAGGGGGTGGTGTGGTAATCTAGCACCTGCTCTTGCCCTTGTGTTTTCTTTGCTGTGCCTGGGCTTGCTGAGAAGCCAGGACAGGGTCTCATCTGGCTAAGCAATAGTCCCTTCGTTGATGTCTCCGCGTGAATTATGCACTGCCTGCAGTTGCAGGGTCCTGGAGTTTCATCTGGCCATATTCTCTGGCATCTTGACTTTCAGGAGAATAAATTTCTACCGGTGCCTGTAACTGCATTAATTACTGAGCATGCCTGGAGGAGCTTGCGTGAGCTGACCACTTCTTCCCTGAGGCCATCTGGAAACCAGAAAAAAGGCTGCCTGGAGCCCCTGTGCCCTGAAAAGCTGGATTCCCTAGGAGCGTGACTAATCACAGCAACAGAAAGCTGAGATAAATGTGTGCAATGTCTCAGAGCTTTGAATATCTGCCCAGGAAATGGGATACCTGCAGGCCTCTTTCTGCCTACAGGAGACATGAACATCCATCTGGCACTGCATCATGCCATGTGAACATACCTGCAGGTAACTGTGCAGCTTGTTCAATCCCTGCTCCAAATGTGCCTGGCCCAGACATGGATGCCATTGTGCTGATGGGCAGCGTGCAGTGCTGAATACTCCAGCATCAATCCAAGCCCTGCGTACTGATGTATACAGCTGGAGCAACCCATGGGTGGCTCTCCTAGATGACACTGCAGAGCTGTTAGCAACTGTTTTTTCCTGTAAAACTCAGAACCTGCAAGACAAGAGGTACCTGGTTGCACTGCTGGAAGCAGCAGCTGCATATTGCATTTTCACAGGCCCTGGCAGCTCGCTGCTCGTGAAGCTCACACAAGAAGACTCTTCAAAGCTACCCCAGTGTAACTCCCAGTAACCTGGTGTGGCATGTCTGTATGGGGTGAGGTGGGTGGAGTTTGCTTGCCCAGAGAGAGATGTCCAGGGATGTGAGAGGCCCTGGAGTACATGAGAAGTCACCCCAGGGATGGAAGTTGTGACACGGGACCTACTGGAGTCATGTGTCCTTCTGGAATGACAGCTGGAGGCAAAGCTGGGTCTCCAGGGCATCTCAAATGGCACCAGACATCTGTGTGAGCAACTGAGCCCATGTTCTGGTTGCAGAGCAGACACTGGCTTCACTTGAATCCCTCTCCAGACCTTGGCAACTAGAGCTCCAGGGCTTGGTTTAGTTACCTTAATACCAATCTCTTAAGTACCATCTTAGATTCCTCAGGTGCCCCACCTGGACATGAGTCTCCCATAGACCCTGTGTCTGAGCTCTCAGCACTGTGTGGATGTCTGGGATACCCCAAGGCATCCAGAGCAGCACTATGAGTCAACATGTGTGCAGCTGAATCCCAGTTCCATTGACCGTGGTAGGAAGCTGTACATCCTGCTCCCTTGTAGGTGCCCAGATCTGAGCTGAACCCCTCAGCTGGCTCTCCCTGGCTGAATGTGATCTCTGTTTCTAAATGGAGCCTGAGATGGCAGCTGAGATGGTGACGCTGGCACTGGTTAAATCCATGATTAGGTGAGGTGAATCTTGCAGATGGAATTTAGGATTGTGTCCCTTTTACTTGTTCGTACCCATCAGAGAGCTGTGTTCTGCAGGACGCTTTGGGGACGTCCTGGTGGTGGCACGTTTTCAGTGCAGGTTAAGACCTGTGGCTTGTGATGCTTTCAGTCCATTTTATAGGGGTAATGTTGATTTTACCATTTGAGTTTCACGGTTTTAATGTTATAAGGGACCAAATGAAATGCTCTTCACATTGAATTATCATTAAATTATTAATTTACCTTTATCGCCCAGATTTACCATTCCATCAGGATAACAGGTTATGCTGATAAAGTCTATTTTCTGTGAACTCCTGTAGAACAGCCAGCTATTCCCTGTCCGACTGACAGGCCTGTAATTACCCAAGTCTCCTCATTTACCTTTCTAAATATTGGCACAGAATTACCTTTTTTCCCCATCTGCTGGGCCTCCTGGCTCTGTTCTCACTTCCACCCATAGATCTGCCTTGGCTGACTCTCATACTAGCAGACCCACGCAGTCTGCACAGGTTTTTGCCTTTGGTCAGGACAGGAGCTACCAGTTATCTCCAAGATTTCTTCCTGTAAGGGAGTCACATTTCTGCCCATCCTGGAATGTGGGAAGCCACCCCTGGGTTTGTTCTTTTTCTGTGGAGCAAGGTGTGATCTCCTTACTGAGAGCAGTATTTGCAAGGAAACCTGGGTCACTAGATCAGTGTGAAGGGAACTTGCAATACTTTTGTGGCATCTTTTGTGGAGGGAAAAACAGGTTTTTGGTCTCACTGAGAAGTTTTCCAAGCCTCCACACAGGCAGAACATGGTGCGCATCCGTGCTGATGGTCTGATGTTTCCTGGTTGATGCTCACATATCAGTCCTGGCAAGCTTACCTCAGTTTCTTTTGTGCATCGTGCATGACCACTCCTCGTGTTTTTGGTCTGGTCAGCTCATTGACTGTTTTTGCAGTTATAATCTTCGGAAGCAAGAAACCTGGAGTTGGGAACTTGGGAATCCAGCTGACTGTCTCAAGCTCTCTTGGACCAAGTTTTTCTCCCTTCAAGCTTAGTAAACCCTTTGCTAGGATTAATAAACAAATCCAAGTCTGCGCCCAAGTCCCAGCCCGCATATGTCTTTGGCCGCTGACTCTTCCCACCTCACTTACCGTGTGAGTGATCCTCTCACCTGCCTCTTTCCCAAGTAGCTCCATAGAGATCTGCTGCTGAATGGAGACCCTGTCCATGCCTGCCACTGCTGGACATGCGACCAAGGAATTAGAGCAGCACAAATGGCAAGTTTAACAAACCCGTTACCCTTCCATATACAGCAAATAAAATAATTGGCTTTAGACCCCTCTCAAAACCTCTGCTGTCTCCCCAACAGAAAGGGTCACAGCGTTTAAACGCTGTGCGCACAAGCATTAGGCAGCACTGGGAAATTGGTAACCACAAATACTTTGTCCTCGGGCAAACATGATAAATGTGTATTTACATAAAAATGGAATCAGGAAAAGCTAACGAGTGTTAAATACCAACTCTGAAGGCTCTGATATGAAGGGAAGCACAGAATATCAGGAACAGATGGATTTGAAAGCTTGCAGAAAGACTCATCAGAGTAGTTCCAGCTGCCTGAACTCATATATAAGGCAAAAAGGAAAAGGTGGCCAGAAAACATCACCAGCCTTAAGACATGGGCAGTTGTGGTGTTGGCAGGGATTTTACCTCACATGCTGCTGCAGTGTCCTAGAAGGTATTAGCAACTATTTGACTAATGGGTCTGGGTGATAGTGGATATTTGGATTTACAAAAAGTGTGGAAAAAGTCCTTCTACGACAGCTCTGAAGGAAATTTAGGAGTCACAGATTAAGGGGAGAGTGCTTGCAGGGGCTAATATCATGTTAAAGGATGGACACCAAAGACTAGAATGAGTATTTGGCTTTCATGGGGAAGGAGAATTAAGTGTTGAGTGGTGTGAAGATCTGTGCTGGAGCTGGCAGTGCTCAACATATTCACAAGAAAAGAAGATAATTGTGAGTGGCAGTATTTTTCATTGGTGCAGTATTGTTTAGCATAGTCAACTCTAAAGCTGTGCAGCCCTGCACCAGCTCCCGTGTCCTTGGGCTACATCCTAAGCTCTAAAAGACATCCTGCAGGTCTTATGGCTGTTTGTTGTTCTTGGCCTCACTTGACGCCCTGGCATCCAATACCCCAAATTCAGCATCACAGGACAAAAAGTCACTGCAAGGAGATCTGTAAGGAGACGAGGGCCTGCAGGAGACTGGGTCCTCACCACGTGTGTTGGGCTCTGCCAGGGCTCCTCGTTATGGCTCTGGAGAAAATTTGCCAGGACCGGTATTCAGCAATAGCTGCAGAATTGGCTTGGGGTGTCTTTAAATACACTGATGTGCACTGGATGCTCAGTTTTAAAAAAAAAAAATCTTTAAAGCTATTTAAATTTGTGTTGAGGATAGGATTCAGCACCTGGGGCCACTGGTCTGTGCACAGACCCAGAGCTGTCCCTGTAGTCTTGGATAGGCCTCCTGCACTGCCACCATAACTATAAATGCTTACAATTCTCTCTAGGGCACAGAGTCACCTTTTTTCTATCGCATTTCATATTTAAAACATCTTAAAGTCTAAGAAGTGTGTCAGCGCCTTACTACTGCAATGTACTCTAGGACCAAATGTCATGCATAGATACCACAAATGATACTTGGACTGCATCCCAGTCCCCTCATCCTGTACCTTTTCCCTCTGTGTTTTAGGGAATTTATTCCAAGGATCTTAAAGATGCGGGATTCCTCCTCTTCATGATGATGGAAGAGGCACAAGGAAGTCTTTGAAATGGGTTGCAGGTTTAATGCTTAGGAGGAGTGCTTAATTTGGACTCTGTAAGATAAACTCCTTAAGATAGCCTTGGTCAGATAAATGATAAAGGGCTGCAGCAAGAAGGGACACAAATGCTTGATCAAAAGTTTGAGAGAGCTTAAAAAACCCAAAATCCTCAAAACAGCAAAATAGACAAATTTGAGAAAAAAAAAAGTCAAGAAACCAAACAAGAGGGTCCCGTTCAGTGACATATGAATTTGCCAAAACTGCAATAAATAGACAGGCAGAGCTGAAGTGTGAAGTGTGGAGGTGTACTCCCGCTTGTAATTATAGAGAAACAAACACACTTTGTCATCCTGGTGGGAGAAAGCATCCTTATGAAATGCCTAACATCCACCTTGTTGCTGAGATTAATACGCTGGATATTTACATGTTAATGCAGCACATCTTTGTTCAGACCATCATAATGCCATTAAAAATAAGTAAATGCATTCAAAGGATTGTTCAAAGGAAAATTACTAGTAGGGGATAAAAAGCCCTGAAAAAAAGATACCCAGGAAAAATGGACAAGACAAGAGGCGATGGGCACAAGCTGCATTAAGGGAAGGTCGAACTAGAAACAAACAAAAAAAAATTCCTGTACAGGGGAGTGGTCAGGTGACAGGAGAAGATCAATCCTCCCAGATGTTTGTTCAACCCCATCTTATAAGCAAGTTTATACACTCCAGCATGGCATGGTTGTATTGGTATGGTATCCGCCTTCATCCATATTATTTTAAAGCTGTTATCCAGCTATTTGTTCCCTAATCTGTCTTTCTGAAATGGGCTGTTCTTATGTAGGCTCTGGGCATGTGTCCTCCCTAAATTGTAGCCTATTGTTTTTTCAGACTATTTCTCACAATTTGTCAAGGTTATTTTGAATTCTAATGCTGGCTTCTAAGTTGATCCACCTGCAGATTTAATAAGAAGAGTCTTTATGCCATCATGAAAGTCAGGTATGAAACACTGAATAACGCTAGGCCTTGGCCAGATTTCCTCTTGATATATTTTCTCATTTTTGAGCTAAAATCATCTCCCAAGTAGATTTTTTAGTAGTAGACTATTTTGCACTTATTTTAGAGAAGCTTAACTTAGATGACTTTCTCTACCTCATCTATAGGAATGCCATTCAACATGGTGTCAAAAACTGTGTGAGAATCCCTGTACATGGCATCTTCTCTGGGATGTCAGGAGGATTCTTGGAAGAAACTGCTGAGTGCTCTGTGCCTGCAAGTCTAGAAGCCCTCCATGCTGAAGGTCATCAAGCCCAGCTAATACAAAAATTAACTTCCTAATCTGTTATCTCCTTCCCATGTATCACTGAAGATTTCGCCCTTCTGTCACTGGAGCGAACCAGAGTAGCTCCCTTTTGAGTAACTCGTGCTTGTGAGTGTCACCTCTTGACCGCATGTCTGCGTGCTGCAGTGCTGGACCACCCCTTGCTGTCTCCCTCTGCATACTGCCAGCACCTTACGGAGCGGTCGCGGGCACCTCTTGAGTCTTCTGAGGTTGTGTCTCGTTTGGAGCCCTGACCCTCTGACTTGTGCTTAATTCCCTGTGCTGTTCTTAATTGTCCATCCCAAGTAACCTGAAGTATTTTTCCTTTCTTTTGACTTCTGTCCTATGCTTGACATCAGTGCAAAGTTTCTAGCTTTGAAAAGTTAGCTTTTACTAAATACGTCCTGCTGCTGCCTCATCAGAATAGTTTTCAGTTGTTATTGTTGTTTCTCTGAGTAACCACAAGTTCTCTTTAGCATCTGCGTAGATTCCCCTTTTTGCCAGTTTATGAAGCAGCTGTTTGTTTTCTTGTTTTTCCTCCCTTTTGTCCAGAATCAAATCTAGAAAAACTTCAGCTTTAGGGTTTTTTTTGTCTGTTTTACCTTTTGGATAAGAGCTGTTCTGCCAATGCAGTCATAAAACTGGCCAAGCAATCAGTGATTTACAGGATCCCTGTCAAGCAATTCTGATTAGCTGAAATCCCTTGCTACTACCAAATACTGGTTTTTTTGATGATATCGTGAACCACGCATTAAAATGGCCGGTCTGTTTTCTTTTCCTAGCAGAATTTCTGTATGCCTCTGCTCTAGTAGCACCCATTTTTCCTTCTTTAATTCGTATTCAGAGACTATTTCCTTCTGCAGTCTCAGACTCAGTGAATGTACCTATGCTCTTGTGATCCTCCTTTTTCTCCTTTTTGCCCTTCCTGAACAAACTATACAGTTGGATATTAGTATTCCAGACATAAGTTTTCCCAACAAGCCTGTTATGCCAATTAAATCAGAATTTTGCTTTGTGTGAAGAATTTGAACTCCTCCTGTTTGTTCCGTTTCTAATGTTTGTATACACAGATTTCTAAGACATTAAGCGCATTGTCCACTATTGTCCTTGTCCTCTTATGAACTGTAAATGGTTCAAAAGCCATCCTGAAATCAGTATGGCTTCTTGCTTATCAAAAGGTTGTTTCAGAACATTACTTCTCTGGTCGTTAGAGTCCTATTAATTTTCAGCCTGTGCTCATGGCAAATTTATATTTATTTATTCTTGTGCCAATTTGTGCTTTGGATTAAATAGGTCTTTTCCCTCCATGGTGTTTACTTCCCTGTCATATTTATAGCAAGCATTTCTGCCTCTCCTTAGCCTTTGCTTTGTTGCATTGAACAAACTGAGTTCTGTCATTTCTGATGGACTCCCATTTTTTGAGCAGAAATCCTTAGGATCAGCACCTAAGCATGCACCTGTTCGTTTCCTCTGCTAAATTGCATTGGAGTGATGTTACTCCAGACCTCAAGATCAGGAACCCCTTCTAGTGCTTACTCCCCTTACTCCCCTTGGTATTGAAGATGCTCCAACTTTAGGCCAGCTACAAATTTTATGATAATTCCTGCTGGAATTGCTCAATGAAATATTAACTCCTAGATGACTGTTTGTTGGCTGATCCATTGCCTGCTGGTAGAAATTAGTATCAGGCTCTGGACACCTCGAGGCAGGGCGTCCTTGGTTTGCCATCAGCAGGTGAGCAAGGGCTCCAGGAGACAGGATCGTGCTCAGTGCTCTCTGCTGTGAAAAGGGCCACTACTGGACACCACGCTGGGCTGCGAGTTGGGGATGGGATGTGGGTAGCGTGCTCATTTGCAGCTACCTGGAGCAGGAGCTCAGCTGGCCTTGGTCTGTTCCTGAGACAGTGGCTTGAGGTGGCAGAAACCAAGTGGTAATTCCAGAAAAGGATCCTTTTAAATAAGGCAATTTGAGCTTAAACTGTAAAACTTGGCAGATGCTGAAGATGAGAAGTCTGACTTGTCCAAACACAAGTGTTTACTGCTGTCATCCCAGGGCTGCTCTAACAACCAGGAGGACTCTTAGAAATGAACAGGCTGAAACTGTGTCAGAAACTAGGCAGAGTGGATTAGTGTGGCAGCGAATGCAGGCTGCTCTGTCCCGGCAGAGCACAGCTCTGTGGTGCAGACTGGTCCTGCTGGTGTGACGGGTGTGATGGGCATGCCAGGCTTGGGCTGCGCTGCAGCATCGCTCCCTGTCCTCCCCTCTCCAGCCCCTCTGACGGGGCAGGCCCCACACACTGTGCCCACCACTGCGGGCTTCAGTCTTGTGTCCTGTCCTGCAGCCGTGGATCTCGAGTGCCCCAGGGCATCTCGGGTGGCCCTGGGTGCTGATGTTCAGGCACTGCAGCCACCCAGAAGATCTGACCCATGACTGGTCAGCTTTGGGTTAAGCTGCCTGTGTGTAGGTGTGCAGGGATAGGCATCTCCATGGGTGCTGGATGTGATGTCTTGACTTCTTTTACAGTTGCTGGAGACCGAAAAGTGTTTTAGCTTGCTCTGGGCACCTCTTATTTGACAGGTGAATTGCCTGTGAAAACGTGAAGGCAGAAGTGGCCAGAGCTTTGTGGTGATCTGTCTTGATCTGCTCTTGCAACCAGCTTTCTAAAGGAACCAAGAGGCTTTTAAACTCAAACAAACCAAGTATTATTATAATATGAGCTAAAATACTTAACAGAGATATCTCAGAGACAGATCAGATCGAATAGGACTAAAAAGGATTTATTTAACTTTGCCCTGCCCAGTTGCAGCAAAGAGTATTGCCTCCAGGCTTGTCTTTAGTCATCTGACTTTCTGAGGTGCAGAAAACTCTGCACAGTCTCCTTGGAGTCCAGGGACATTTCTTCCTCTTCCAATAGTGTCTGCTCCCTGCATGCTCTCGTGGTGCATATGTCCCAGCACCTCCTGCCACATCTGCTGAGCCTAGCCAGCTCTGAATTCCCTGTGCCACTGTGGACAGAACCTCAGTGAAGATTCGTCTGTGAGGATGGTGAGGAAGGATGCTTCATCCCTGCAACATACTCAGAATTAGTAACACACGGACTGCTGTAGAGTGTTCCTTGTTCCCAAAGGGAGAGACCAGAGAGACTCCAGGAAAAAAGGTCTAGGCTTCTTCGAAGTACCTGTGCATGGAGAGGAGGGGAAGGGGCTTTCATGGGCCTTCAGCGAGGTTCAGTGGCTCTCCCTTGTGTTTGTGCAGAGAGTCTGCTTCCCCCAGGTGATCCAGCCAGACACTGCTTTCCCAGATCCATCATTCAGGAAGGGCAAGGAGGGTCTGGGGAGCTACAGTCTGGTCAACTTCACCTCCTGGAGGATGTTTTCAGGCACATAAAGGACACAAAATGTCTGGGAATGGCAAGCAGGGATTTACCAAGTGTGCCTGACCGACCCAGTTACATCCTATGATGTGATGTCTGGCTGTACAGAAAAAGGGGGAGCAGTGGATATTTAAAATGATTTTTAGCAAGGCTTCTGACATCATGAAGCATCCTTATAGCCATACTGGGTAGGTATGGACAGGCTGAATGTATGGTAAGATGGGTGGAAATTTGTCTAGCTGTTGTGTTTAAGGGATACTAGTCAACACTGCTCATTCTCTCAGCCCCGGCGTGGGTACCTGTACGTCACCTGCTGATGCTGGCATTCCCTCTTTCCAAGAAAGGACTTTTGCTCTTCATGTGAGGGTTGCCTTTGCCAAACAGCTCTGACTTACCAGAGTCCATGCCAGACTGCTGGGAGCCCCTTTATGAGGCCCAGCCCTGCCTCAGGTACCTCTTCTCCATGGCTGTTCTCAGAGTTGGTGGTGACTCTTCTCTAGGGCCACTTGCACATCCCAGCTCCTCTAGGTAGTGAGCTCCAGTCCTTTATTTCCTCTGTGGGCTTTTCCCTCTCCCTGCAGGGAATGGTGCATCTCCCCAGAGTCTGTGTTGTTTCTGTCAGGGGTATCCAGACTGACTCACTCATGGGTGCAGCTCCCCAGAAAACCATGACAGAGCAGCCTGCAGTGTACTTGAGGTCTGGTCCTGCTGTTTGGAGATCCCAGAGCACCCTTGGCTGTCTTCTTAGCACCACAGACTGGCTTCTCCTTGATGTCTCTGCCAGATGATGGAAGGAGGATGACTGGAAGCAGGGAAGACCTAGAGGAAGAGGCCGTCCGGGAATGTGCGGAAGATCCAGGGGCTGTGGTAACTCGAGGTGACCAAGGTGTTGCTGTGAATCCATTTTCACTGTGCCAAGCTGTCTGTGCAAATAAGGTCCTCTCATGTTGGGCGGGAGAAGCCCTGCGGTGTTTGGTGAACAGCGAGCCAGCAGTGAAGAGGCTGCACAGTTTTCTGCTGTGTGGAGTTATGTAAGCTCTGAATAATAACAGAGCTGTTAAACATGACTTCTCAGGGTTGAATGCAAAAAAATAACAAAGCAATCATCCTGGCAGGCACAACAAGAGCTGGAGGGAAGCAAAGTGCTGTGAAGGAAGGATCTTGTTGGTGACTTGAGCTCTTGTCTTCCCCACCAGCGGTCAGAGGCAAAGCTGTGTTGAGAATCTGTGAGCTACAACCTGTCCCAAAGGCCAGAGCTCATGTCAGGCCTCTGGTCTGTCTCCACTCTGCTGTGCTTTATGGACTTGCAAACCACCAAACTGCAGTTGGGAAGGGGAGCTCAGCAATGGCCCTGTCCTGCTTTCAGTGTGTGCAGTGGGGTGGGAGGCAAATGAGGGTCTGCAAGGCACCAGGGCTGTTGTGAGGATGAAAGAAGCAAGCCAAGGAGACTGGTGCTCCCTGTGGTGTATTCCTCTAGGATACAGTGAGCGTTTTTTCCTCAAATGCATAATATGCAAAAGCATGATTCCTCCCTGAGAAGAACCTGCTAAAGACCTCTGTGGGTGTGCAACTCTTGCCCAACAAGGTGGTAAACACAACCTTCCTGCTTGCAACTCACTGAGCCACAGGTCTCCGACACCCTGGGTGCATTTCTTGTCCCCGGAGGCCGGCACGCACTCTGCCTCCCCTGCCAGGCCATGCTGCAGGAGGCATTGCTGAGGCTCACCAGGACACCGAGCTCAGCACTCTCCCTTCCACCCTGGGGGAGAACTCTGCTGTCTCCCTGCAGATACGGAGGCCAAATGCCCCCTCTAGTGAGTTAAATGGTGTGAAGGGATTGTCGCTGGGTGGCCAGCATCTCTAGATGGGTTTGGGTCAGGCCAAATCATGCTCTCCCAAACTGTTCCTGGATGAGCACAGGGAGGTTTTGCTGGGCTGGCACTGTGCTCAGGAGCAATTTGTGTGTTGAGCTCATTTGTGGAGGCTGAAGAGAGTTTGGTAGCCTGGATATGGGCTGGGTGATGCCAGCTGACAGTAGTGCTGGAGAACAGTCCTGGATGCATTTAATTTACTAGTACGAAGAGACATCCTGGCTGGACAAGCTGTAGAGCTGGGCTGGTGAAGGGCTTGGTGGCAGGTGTTGGAACGGTGCCTGCTGCATGGAGCAAAGTGTGTTCACAGCCGGAGGACTCATGGGAGAAGTGTGTGGACAGCACAGGCTCCTTAGACGCAGGCTCCTCCATGTGGAGGAGGGCAGCTGACAGATTCACAGTGATGGTTTGTGCACAGGGATGCACAAAGGGGTGGGCTCTTTTTTGTGTATGTGGCTTCAAGCATTTGTGTCCTCTAGGACACAAGGCCAGTGTCCTTGGCTGTGCCTGGTGGGAGCGCACAATCTCATGCTCGGCTCAGCTCTGGGTCTGAACATGCCGTGGAGGTGCTGCCTGGAGAGTGCTGCTGTCTTCAAGCCGAGCAGAGATGAGCAAGGGACCAGTTCGGTCCAGAGGCAGCCCGTGAGCTCAATTTTGCTGGCTCAAGGGCAGCAGTTCTGGTGCTTGGCTGTTTTTCTGCAATGGGCTGAAGCCATGTGTGCTCCTCCCCGATTCCGGGAAGAGGATGGTGCCTTTGCAGCTGTTTGTTCTTGGGAACTGACAGTCCCAGGAAAGCTGCCAAATCTCCGGCTGATGGATGAGCCCCTCTCAGAGCCTGAAAACCTTTCAGACAAACAGAGCAGAGTTCTTTAGGGAGCTGCATGTGGGGATAATTCAGAGTGGGGGCAGAATTGAAAATGGAAGCACTGTAAAGGGTGGTGACGACAATGCCTCTTCACGTGAATGGGAGTCCCCAAAGCTGTGCTGGGAAGAGAGTCCAGGAAACTGGAATTACTGGCCTGAGATGGGGAGAGTATGAAAGGAGTTAAGACACAGTGAAGATGTGAGCTCCTGACATGATGGGGAAGCAGCATGCCTTAAGAACAAATGAGCAAATTCAGAATGAAGAGAATGAAATGATTCCTGTCACAGCTGGAGATCTGGGGAACTCCCAGCCACAGTGTGCTGTTAAACTAAGTGATTTGGGAATTAAACATCTTCTCTGGCACTGTTCGTGGGTCGGCACTTCCTGCAAACCCTTCTCAGTTGAAAGGTACCTTAAAAGAAAGCCAAATTACCCCAGGGCCTATGTGGATTGGCTTTTCTTGGATATCATGTTTACAGAGAGAGCAAGAGGACAGCAGAAAACAAATGGCAAAATCAGATTGCAGAGGCTGCTGGCCAAGATTACCGAATGCAGGCAAGTCAGCCTCTGCCTCATAGTGCTCACATGTGGGTCTCTTGTGATCCTCAGAAACGTTTCCTGACCATCTCCACGCAGCAGCAAAGCAAGCAGCTCTTGGTGACCTGTCGGTCTCTTCATCAGGCTGATGCTCTGGTGTGTTATCCCACGTGCGTGCTGCCAGTTATCCCACGTGCAGGGAAGTGTCACCATCCAGCACTGCTGAACCAAGTGATACCCATCCAGGGATGGGAGCACAAGCTGCGCAAGCCATTAGAAAGCACATCGAGGCCTCCAGTGAAAGGCACAGGGGTACTTCCAAGCCTTCTGGGCTGCACACTCCTGCCTGCTGGGGCCGAGCCCTTTGCTGTAACCGACGAAGTGGTCCACAGGCTGCAGTCAGGTCAGGCTGCTTAGCACAGGAAATTTTCTTAGTCTCTACACAAGTTTGCTGGCAGTTTACCGGGGGAGTAGTACAGCATGGCTTTCCCTTGGTGTCCTTAATTTTGCTGCTATTTTACTCCACCAGGCAATCAGCCTACATCTGGTTACACGCCCCTGTGAGGTCTTCCTCCGCCAAAGTCCTTGTGCTATCAGACAGTGCCAGTGAGGGGCCTGCTCTCCTCCAGCTGCAACTTCCATCTCTCTCTTCCCCTCCAGTGGTCCCTGCAGGGTGGGGAGCAGCCTGGCATGATGTACTGCAGATGTTTGGCCCAGGTTACCTCTCCCCATGCTCAGCCAGCCAGCACACAAACTGCTTGCTCTGCTAGGTAGCTTCTGGAGCAGCTCTGGGAAATTAAAGGCTTAACAGAAGCTGTGGTGGCAGGTCCTGCCTGAATGCACATGTTTTCATCCCCCCTCAATGATTCTTGACTCAGGTGATGTTCCTATGGGGCGATGGGAGCGATTTCCTCCTGGTTCTCATGGAAGAGACCTGTGGGTCAACTCTTTGCAGACCCCCGAGCCCACCAGCTGGCCCCACCAGGCCAGGCCAATGCTTGCAGCACTCCCAGGGAACAGCAGGGAAGGGGGCAGAGCAATCTGTCTCTCAGTGCAAGTACAGGGGCCAGAACCGGGTACACACAGGCAGGGGGTGGCTGGAACAGGCGGGCAGAAACCGGAGTGCAGTGCCGGGTGGTGGGTGGGCTGGCAGAGACCCAGGGCTCAGGGAGCCTCCATGCTGGGGCTTCACACTTGGGTGACGCATCTCCAGGGAGCAAATCTTGTCTGTTGTCTGAGCAGTGTTGCATGCACCCTGGATTTTCTTGAGGACCATAACTGCACCAGTGAAATGGCTGTAAAGAGCAAGACTCAAATGTGTCTCTCCCCTGTCATTTATGCCCTGATGGCCTCAGGGCTGGTGGATGCCTTGGAAGGACAAGTGGGAGGGGCTGCGCAGTTGAGCAGGCGGGGGTGGGGGGGAGCACAAAAGGGACACTGCTAATGGCACCAGGAGGTCTTTGGGTTGTGGCCATATGTCCCATGTGAGACTGGGGCCACATCCCTTCCAGAGAAGAGTCTGAGTCACACAGGAACCCAGTTCTGCTGCCAATCTGGTAGGCAATGTGTACATCTACTGCAGCCCAGCAGAGCTAGCACAGCGCCCCAGGCACAGCCGGGCTCTTGTGTACTGCCTGGCTAGGGCTGGCACTGGCAGTCGGGGGGGTGGGGGTGGCTGCTTATGGGGCTGCTCCTGCTCCCGGGCAGGTCTTCTCAGCTTCAGAGCAATCCTAAAACTTTTCCAATTGCTCCTGTCTCCCCATGCTGTGCTAAGGTGTGACATATCCTTCTCTTCCAGACACCGCCTCAGGATGAGATGAAGGCATGAAGGGAGCCTGCTCTTCCCTGGCTGTTGTGAAAGCTGTGGGATGGATTCAGCCCTTGTGTGTGGACAACAGTGTGTGAGTGTGGATAGCAAACGTGTCTACGGGAGACCTGAGCTCCCCTAGGACTTACTGAGGCTGGAGAGGAAGTCACTCCCCAGGGTCTGTACTGTCCTCACTGGAGACACCCACTCTGTTGTAGACACCTTCCTGTAGATACCTAAAAGAAGATGTCTGCAACCTAGGGCTGAGCGGATGAAGCAGATGTTGACAGTCCCACACCCTGTGGCTGGGAGCAGGCATGTTTTTTGGCTGGGGAGCAACCTAACAAGGTGTGAGAGCAAAGTGACTCTAGAAACAAGGATGGGGTGGCAGCCCCTGGCAAGGACAAGACTGTTGGTCCCATCTGGTACTACCCATCCTGACAGCACTGCTGCAGGGCGTGGGACATGTCCTGGTAATGCTGGGCACGGTTACACTGTGATCAGATATCCCTCCTTGCTTGGGACAGCACAGCAGCTTAGAGGGATCATTGCCTGCTGATTGTCAGTCAGGGAAGGCCTTTTCTTCCTCTGCAGGCACAAACTATAACCACCAGCCTGCCGTAGGCATGGACCCAGAGTCAGAGGCTCCTGGGTCACAGCAGGGCAGCTGGCTTTTTAGCTGGAAATTATTCATTGGCTCAAAAACTGATGAGCAAAAGGGCTCTCCAGCCTATGGAAATGGATGGAAGTGGTGGTGAAAGTGGACCTAATCTGACATCTAGCCAGAGATACATGTTCAAGCTCTGTGCGCTGTGTTCCTCCTTGCTTGGCTTTTGCTGTGTGTTCCCCTTGGGATCCACTGGGGACGCAAGGCTTGTTCTTGCTCCCTGGCAGTACTCTAAAATTGCTTAGAGCCCACAGCCTTGTGGGGCATGGACTATGGCGTGGGTACCTCGGCCCTAGTGTTTCCAGTTCTTGTTTACATGCTTTCCTATTTAACGAATAGTTCTGCAGCTAATTACTGATGGGACTATTTATAGCAGCCTAGTTCTCACTAATAGATCTGTTTGCTGCTCCCTGCCTGCACACTCCTTTGATATAAATAGAGAGCCAGGGAGGTTGTAAAGCTGGAAGATACAGTGTGCAATAGGAAATACCAGGGAAGGGGATGAATCCTTCTTGTTCCAGGGTCCTGCTGCCCACTGCTATGTGACACCCTCTCTTGCAGACTCAGCCAAGCCTGTTATGGGAGGAGGAGTGACTCCTGAAGCCATGCCAGACCTGACCGTGCCTTGCTATGGGACGAAATCAGTGGAGAGACAATCAGCTTGGGGCCCTAGTGTGGCCAGAAGAGGAGCCTGGACCATCACCAGCAGTGAAAGCAAGAGCTCCAGGGATGCATGTGAGTCTGTAGTAACGAGACCTGAGTGGGATATAGGGAAGCCTGTGTGGGTCGGAGAAGGCAGGCGAGTGGATGAGCTGTGTGAGAGGGTGGCACGCCTCAGGACATGCAGCATGAGCAACCTTGCTGGAGACTAGGGCAATCTCGCCTCTGAGGGAGCTCTGTAGCAGAAGGGAACCGAAGCTGAGGCGAGGGGCAATGGTGAGTCTTTCTGCAATCACTTCGCATTTCTCTGGCTGTTAAAGCAGCAGCATTTCCTTGCATTGCCTCTGCTTAGCCAGGGTCTGGCTCCCATCACTTGTGCATCCCTTTTGCTCTCAAACTGGAATCCAAAGCCACACTGTGGCTCTGCTCCAGGGTGTCTAAGGAGAGATGGGATCTTTGGTTTCCAAAGTTTTCCTGGTTTTGTAAACAACCAGAAGGAAATACTTGACTTAGCATGGGGGTTAGTTGAGGACACTGTGGATGCTACCAGTCTGCCTGGATTCAAAAAGCAGCTGGACAAATTAATGGATGAAAAATGCATCAAAGGCCATTAAACCTGAAGATAGCATCTCGATCTTGGGAAATCCCTGAGCCACAGGTCATTGGGGGATGAGAAAGCATGCCACGGATACTTACCCTGTTTTTACAGCCTTCCCTTGCTGTCTGCTGTTGGAAACGGTGATAGGCAGACCAGAGATGGCTGTTTGAAAATTCTTCAAGTCAGTTACTAATCCCCATGAGCCACTGCTGTTTCAAAACCAGAATTTTGTCTCTGCGGAAGCCCCTGTCATGCTCAGTTCTCTTCTAGCCTGCTTCTTCTGCTGTTGCTGTGAACCCCCTTCTCCCTGATCAGATTAAAAACTGGAATGACTCTGAGCATTTGAGAGAAGAGAGCATGTTATCTGGGCTTGTCTGGACACACAGACCTGCATTTCCAAATGGCCTCTGACAAGGAACACAAATTTCAACAGACTGGGGTGGTTTTCCAGAGAGTTTGTCTCTGTACCCACCACCTGCTGCAAGTCGATCCCTTGTGCACAACAGTTGCAAACTTACACCCCACTTCGCTGGAGGTGGGCAACCAGAATTATTGACCCCATTTGAAAATGGGAAAGTTATTAAAGGTAGCCTGAGTCAAATGATATACTCTAAGATATTCTAGCATGTTCCTCTTTACCATGTTTAAAGAGCCGGAATAGCAGATTTGTTTCATCCCTGAAGAAGATGCTTGTTTCTGAAGTTATTTCCACAAATTAGGAGCATATGATGCTCTATCAGTAATGAAAATTGAGTGTTCTCATATTGAACTGCAAACTTAGCTGTTCCATGGAACTACTTGTAGGAGAAGGAATTACGGAGCACACTAAAAGTTAGTGGCTCTGGCTCATTAGTGACAGAAGATTAAATAGTGAATGTACTTGAAGCATTTGGTACTGTTTCCTGAAAGAGAAGTCGTTAGCGTAATCTGGTTCAGTTTGCTAATAACGCCAGGCCTGGCTGAGGTCTGTCTTCGGGCTGCAAACCCATGTGCAATGAGCTGGAGCTGTGTGGAAAACTGTGCAGGGTCCTGAGCTCGTTGCAGCTCAGGAAAGTGAGAACAGAGCAGGGTGGTGTGGGCTGGTGGATGTCCCTGAGCAGGGGTCTGTGCACAGAAGGCGATGGGAGGGAGAGTCCTGGAAATCCTCCTCACACAAACAGCTCGCTGCTGCCTGCAAAAGCTGCAAGGTAACCGGCTTTGCTCAGATTGTGGTTTCCCAGCTTGCCCTGAGCGCACAGAGTCTTTTTGCCTCTCCACCTTCCCCTAGCTGGGAATGCTGCTTCCAGATGCCAAGAGTCAAGAAGATTACTGCTGAAAGGTAAATGCTGTTGGTCTTGGGGCAGTCAGTGCTGAGAATAGGGCTGTCCAAACAGCCCTATGGTTTGCCCTTCTTGCTTGGGCTGTTACGGGAGCACGCCCCTTGCTAGTGTGGCTGCTGCCCTCACTTGCCTTGTCCTCACCCTTGGCTCTCGGCTCACCCTCTGTTGCGGAGCCACCCCACTCTGCTGCCCGCCTGCAGCCCATGTCACGTAGGCTCAACAGCCACAGGCCAGCCCAGGAGATGACTGTGCAGCTCTGCTCTGGCCCTCTGGGTGTGCAAAGCGTCAGACGAGCTCACACAGACTTTTGAGAGAATTGTCTATTTTATGAGTAATTTCCCCCCCACCACTAGCATGGCACGTCCTATGGGGCAAGGAGAAACCCGGGCTTATGAGCACCCCTTGAGGGGTGGTGGAAGTGACCAGGACAGTGGTGGGGAGGGAAGCAGGGCTGGGGTGAACATGGCAGAATGAGAGAGACACGCTTCCCCACATTTCTGGTGCTTCCCTTCGAGAGGAGGGATACTGCACCAGGTAGCTGTGAGCTCTCCGCATCCCTTCCCCCTGGCTCCCGCCCAGTCCCTGCTCCTCCATCATCTCTAATTCCCCTGCCTGGCTGCAGGCAATCTGCAGTATTTCTGCTGGATGTGTGCAGGGCCAGTGGCTGGGCTTGTGCCAGCAGCCTCGCCCTGCTCAGACCAGACAGCATCAAGGCTCTGCACCGTCATTTAAGTCAGGGTCTGATGAGAATGTGACTCAGTTGGCATCACAGCCGCAGCATCAGGCAAAGCCATACAGACAAGGGCAACTGCAGCTCTGCTGGCCCCAAGGTGTGATACTGGGGTGGGATGGGAGCATTGCCCTCCCCTGCTGTTCCCAGAAGCCTGTGGAAAGGACTGCGATTTGTCCTGCAGTGATAAAGCATCGCATCTTTTCTGCGTGTCCAGGGAAAGGCCAAGGATAATCTCCTGCTCTGTGTAGATCCTCTTGGCCTGACATATCTCGCAGCTGTTTGCTCTGCAGCATTTGCAGTGTGGCAGCAGGAAGGAGGGACCAAATGCTACCTGTTCATCTCCTGATATAGATAGAGAGATATCCAAGGCTTCTACTATGGGCTGGGACATCATGGCTAGCCTGGTCTGTGCCACCCAGACTGCTGACTTTCAGCACAGCTCTGAGCAGTGTCTCTTACTGGTGAAATCTCTTTTGGGGTAAGGAAGGGCATGCTCCCAGGGATGAGCTTGCTCTGCTGCTCTATCCTCTCATTGAGCAATGTCTCAAGTATTGCCCTGCTTTTCCACAGCTATCCAGGGAACAGCTCAGGGCAGAGTGTTGTCTTGGCTCCAGACTCCTGCACGTGCTGTTCTAGTTAGACAGATTCACTGGAATCAGCTCTCTGATGATGAAATTTGCTCTGTATTGAAGTCCCAACTTGGTTTCAGGACAAGCCTTGGGTTCATAACTGACCTCGTGCCCTAGCTTCTGTGCCACAAACCTACGGAGCACCCCAGTGTGCTTCAGCTCACCCCATGGTCTGGGCAACCTCTGCCAGGGTGCACGGCCCCTTGGGGCCTTGCCTGCACCAGGCAACACTGTTGGAGCCGGGCTGGTGCTTCTGGGGGTGTCATCTCCTACGTCCAGACCTCTTGCTTGTGGCAGGAGGAAAGCCAGAGCATCTGGAGACAGGATGGGAGAGGGAGGGACATAGCAGAGAAGCAGCAGAACACAAGATGAAGCTGTGATGGCATCCAGGTGTGCTGGCCCTGCTATTGCCCAACACCCAGTGCTGCTCTGCTCCCCTGGAGCCTTGCTCCCCATGTCTGCCCACCTTGGATGGGAAATGAAATGGGTTAGCATGATGAACATTACCACATTATCAAATCATCCCAGCCTAAAATTAGCCCTTAATGCAGGAAGGGGAAGGGCTTTGCAATGTGGAGCTGAATCAATAACAGCTTTTCTCCATCTCACCATACCTCCCTGTGGCTGTCCTCAGCAGCAGGAGTGACACACTGTGCCTGCGCTCCCCTTTGTTTAAGCAATGTCAGTATTTGGCTGATGATGTTGAAGCTGAGATCAATACATACCAGGTTTTATAGTCTTTCATATGCCAGGGAAAAGAGTGCCATTCCTTCTGTCCATAAACAGACAGAAAGACTTGATGGTGAAGGAGAGGAGAGAAAATGTAGCACTGGATCAGGTGATAATAAACTAATGATAATCATAATGCCGTAAAGGAACAAGAAGAGGCGCAGGCTCTGGCTCACTTCATGACGTCACATCTTGCTTTCTGGACTCTGTTGTCCCAGCACTTTGAACAACAAAGTAGGATGGGGCTGAGGAAATAATCTTCTTGCAGCCTTGCTGCCCGTTTAACTCTCAGCTGGCTGGGCGTTGCTTGGTGTGTTCGTGAATCCTCATCAAAGATTTATGCCTCTCATTAGAAGTGCTCTCCTTAAGCAACTCCTATTAACACAAGAGGTAAAGCCCTTCAAGTGTGAGCTTTCTCCTATAAGCAGGAGAGGAATTATTGCTGTAGCCTGCAAAGAAATGAATCTGGCAATACGAGTGCTGGGACAGGGCTCTCTCCCTTGCAGTCTGGCTCCTGTCTGAGGGAGATGACATGAGGTCTTCAGGGCAGGGAAGACACACCAGAGCCTTGCACTACAGGAGGGAGACGAATGAAATGGTAAAGGGAGAAGGATAAGCAGATGGCGATGGTGGGGAGGAGGCCCCAGTCTGAAATCATCAGCTCAGCCACAGAACAGCTCATTGGGCCAGAGGGTGCAATTCTTTCCCAGGTCTCTCCTACCAAGACCGAGTCTGGAGCCAGCAAAGGAAATAGATGCTAATGGCTGGAGAAGTGCCAAGCCCTGATTCACGGTGCCCTCGCCTGCCCTGCAGCCATTATTTGAAGCACAGAGGTTTGCTATTTGTAATGAAATGCAACATGTACAGGAGGGTTTTCTCACCTTATTCCTTCTTGCTTCCTCCCTGCACAGATTTGTGAGGACTGGACTTCAGCCAGGGCGTCCTGGAGACAGACGCAAGGCTTCCTGCATCCTTTCTGATAGGTAGCAATCGCAGGGGGTTGAAGGGGCAGATAAGCAGGCAGGTCACCAGTGCCTGTGGGGGTGGGAAGCCCACAGCATTGCCAGGCGGGGCTGTCTGGGGGTCTTGACAGCATGTTTGGGAATGTATATTGGATATCATGTGTGTCCTCAGCTGTGTGTGCCCTGTGCAAGCAGCTCTGGTTGAGTCTCGTCCAATTCATTCCTGTACGAGACATATGTAAATGCATGGTCGGTGCTATTTAAATGGTGGGAAGAGGGAAAGTCTCTTTGTATATTTACTTTAGAGACTGTGAAATTTAATCAGCAATATTAACAAGTGAAGAACCCTGCTGAGATTCCCAGTGAATAAAAAGGTTTTGACAGAGAAAACGAATAACCTGACAGTAGCTGAGAGGGAACCTAGAGTGAAATTGCTTCAAAGACAGTTAGTCTAAAGAGTTGCGGCAGAGACCTCTTCCTTTACGGTGCCTTTAAACAAAAGACCCCTGGGGATAGTGGTAGCTGGTTTCACAGTCCTGACTCCCCTGTAGGAAGAGTGCACGTGTGGAGGTGTGTACTGTGTGTACATGCCGTGTCCTGGGCGTGCAGAGCGCCTCTGCCCTGTCCCTTGGATGCCGGTATGTTTTGCTGGATGCTGTACTTCAGCCTCTGCACCGCGGGTGTTGGAATTTTCAGAGTGGTGCAGCATGTCACTGGACCGCTTGCTGCCGTGTTTGAATTTCTCCACATGTGCTGTGTGCTTTGGGTGTACATAGGGTATTTGTAGGTGCAATATTTCCTGAGCCACATGGAGGATGAAGAGTGTGTGTGGCTCGAGTATTGTGCAACTGGGCCTTGTGGTGCAGAGCTGGGTGCCTTGCCTGCAGACCTAAGCTTGCTGTTAGCATCGAGGTGGAGAGCTGTGCATGGGCTGGGAGTTGTTGACTTCTGGTATGCTTTTGCCAGGGTGAAACAGTAGATCAGGCTGGACCATGCCCGCATACGTGAGTAATAGAGAGACTAGGGCCCATGGTGCAAAATCAGAGGGTGGATGGTGTCTGCCACAGCCACGGTTTCAACAGCAAAGGTACTAACCTCCTGGGGAAGCATGCAGATTTTCAGCTGCGTGTTGTCCATCACTGCCAGTGTTTGGAGCAACAACACAGCACATGTATAGGCTATGCTCCCAGGCCTATATGGAATTAATTTTCCTAAGTGCTTTCCAAGGGTAGCCACAGAAAGGCCTTAAGGTTACAAAACAGCTGATGCAGGTTGACATGCTGGAGATGCAGACATCTCCAAACTCATCCGAATGGAGCTGCCTCCTGGCTAGAAGATGTCTCGTTGTGCAGTTACCAGGACAGGTACATAACAGCTCCTGACACCTCCATTTAGTCAGGGAGTTGCATCCTGTGCGAGAGACCGAGCAGAAATTTTCATCTCAGATGTGGCATCGTGGAAACTGAGCCCAGACTTTCCCTGTGTGCAATGACCAGTGTAGGGAAGAATCACCCTTCTTCACTGATGCTCATCCCATTCTCAATGTCTCTGTAAAATGTTTCTGCTTCAGCAGAACAGCAGGTTTGCCTGAATTTTCACAGCATTAGCACTGCCATGATGATGTTTTTACCCTTGTGCAGAATATGCACTTGCTCTGCATGTCAGGAGCAAGATCTCAGAATACCTCAGCAGTGAGAGCATAATCCAGGAGTACCAAATTGGCTTCTTCTCCAATAATTGAACCATGGGCTTCACCTTTACCCTGGAGATGCTTATTAACAAATATGTAAAAGAATAAAAATTGGGAGAATGCTTGTCTGCATCATAGACTTTTAAATAGCCTTTAACTCAATCTACTACTCAGAGCTGAACATTAAATGGCTACAAATGGAACTGGTGGGAAAACATGACCTCATTAAATCCATGCACCATCCGTCTCAGGCTGGATGCAAACAAACCACATGCAGCTAGGACTTGAAGCAAAACAAAAAAAAGGAATAACAACAGAGAGATGCAGTCTCAGCCCAGCAAAGGTCATCATCTCTGGTACATCAATTACTCCCTATCCCTACTGGAATAGTCTGACTGAACCACATGGGATTCTTGGGTCAGCCTGGAAAAAACAAAAATGATGATATTTTAGAAAAAGCTCCAAACCAACCAAAACAGTAATTTTTTTATTACAGAGGCAGAGAGATTAAACATATCCTAAATTATACATACATGGGGCTCATTACAAACACATCAGGGAGCTTTGGGCTGGCTATAAAAGCATTACAATGGAAAGCTTTGCAAGTTTGTATGTAGTAAAGAAACCATTGGATAGATTAAAAATCCAGTAAAACTGTTGCTAAAACTACTCAGTGGTAGAACTCTACTCCTTCTCCTACTTGGGACTGAAGGCTGATGTCCAAGTTTAGCAGCAGACAGACTGAGTGAACTAAAACCCAAGAGAAACACTGCCTACAACAGCCTGTGAGAAGTCCCTCTTTGGGCTCAGAGACACTGGGGTCAAGTAAAAACCCAGTAATTCAAACTCCTCCATTCCTCCCCCTGTTGAATTCAGCCAGCAAAGCAAACAGCTCTGTATAAAGGGATGAAAAATCTTTGATATATACTAAAATGCAGATAAAACAGGGCACTGAAAGAGGCAGTTCCACAGTGCCACGACACAGAACTGTCTTGGATATCTGTCTAGATCTGGCTAGCAGACACTGAGTCACTGCAATTTGCAAAACTAAAGCAGATCACCAACTACAGAATTAGATTGGATTTAACATGAAGATGTATCTTTCTTAGGCTCTTTCTATATGGTTTTACTATTGTATGTAATCTGGTGCGATTTCATGTCCGGACACTCACTTAGCAAAAGGTGAATACCTACAGGCAGCTATTATTTGTTGCATCCCAAACAAGACACACAGTTTCTGCATGGGTGTAACGGAGAACTGGGAATACAGGTGAGACACTCAGACCCTTGGAAGGGCTGAATATATGGAAAGCCTGATAAAGATAGCAAGTAAATCCCAAATAACAGAGCTGTTTTCAGCAACCAAAGAGGGTATCTTTGCAGAAAGAGATAATTACCATCTTTGGGGCAGAACAGTGGAGTCAGGAGAGCTTCATAGCATGGAGCATGCTACTGCTGAGCCATCAGAGAATGCTGCAGAGGATCATCCATGAGCCTTTGCTGGATGAAGGTCATAAATACCTTTGACACCAGCTTGTGTGGTTGGCTGCACTTTTTTTGACATTGCCGTGCCAGTAACTAAGCTGAATAATGTGCATCTCCCTGCTCATGTGTTAGTGTTACAGGAAGAAGTTTCTTCATGACTCATTCCCATTTTATTCCTCTGACTGCTTGTGAAAAATACAGTAGGTACATGCAGAGAGGTGAAGGCTCTTGCATTTTGCATTGGAGGAGGGATTCAGCTTGCTAAGAGTGGACATTGTAAATGTAGATGCCTTAAATTTCCTTCAGAACTGGGAGCTTTGCAGAAATGTTCAGTTTGCAGATGCAGATGAGGAAACCTATAATCACTCACCCAGCTGAGGTTGTCTGTTCGTGTGCTGGGTGTCCGAACACCCTCCTGCAGTCAATGGAGCCATAGTCAATGCAGCTGCTAGAGTCTGCAGAGTGATTCAGCCCAACAAATGCAATGTCTGGTTTGACCTGACCTGATTTTTGTTCACTGGTGAGGAGTGAGGATTCAGGGCCTGACTTAAGTTTCATTAGCTAAGGCATTTAGAGCCATTTGAAATAGTCTAGGGTATACAAGACATAGAATCATAGAATGGTTTGGGTTGGAAGGGACCTTAAAGATCATCTAGTTCCAACCTCCTTGCCATGGGCAGGGACAGACTGGTGCTCCAAGCTGGTGGAGCATGCTCTTCCATGGTACATCTGAGCTTGAGATACTGTAAAATATAAGGATTGATTCTTCCTCTCAGAGTGTCTCGGTCAATCACAACAAACCTCTGAAGTGGGGCCCACCATCTCTTTCTGCCTTACCAGCATCGTAGCTCTCACCCTTGGGTGGGAGTCAATCCATCCAGGAAGGTTTTTTTCTTTCTTTTTGGTGGTTTCCCTTGCCACTTGAAAGAGGCTGGATTAGTATGAGCTGCATGTTGCCCTGGTCCACAGGACCAGTAAACCCTCCCCTTAAATCCCAGAGCTAATTAGTTACTAATTCCTCCTCATGAGTCACTTTTTGGATCCTGTTTCCTTTCTTTTTGCTGAAGCTGATTTCTAAAGGACTTGGCCAACTGCGGAAAATCCACCAAACCTGATGTCTGACCCCATTCAGATCAGACACTGGAGCGGACACTGGACTGACGTGAGCGTGCATCGCGCTGGTTGCCATGCCCTCTGAGCAGTGCCTGGGGCCTTGGTTTCATTGCATTAGCAATCCAGGTCAGTTGTAAAGTGAATGCTGATTCCACTGCCCTATAAAACATCTGAGTATGTGTGTGCATGCGCCTGAGAGTGATCCTGCTACACAGGGTGTCCCCCACAGTTTTTTTCTCCAATGTGTTAAACACTGCCTTGTTCCCTAATAGCCTGGAGCCTTGGGCCAACAGACACTACTCACCTGCTCCCCTCCCTGCTTTTCATCAGGTTCCTCAAGAGCATTGCAAACAGATGCCAAGGTGCAAAGTCTATTAGCAGAGGATCATGCAAAGGAAACTGAGACATAAAGTTTGACGGTTTATGACTCTTTTGCTGAGGTCAAGCTCTTCTTGAATGGATGTTGTGTAGTCCACCAACACACACACACACACGTACCCCTCCTCAAGCTCCTGCTGTCATGGTGCGGTGACAGTAAGAGAGTGGAGATACACATGATGGTTGCATGGGAAAGAGGTCAATGCAGGCTCCGGGTCTCACTGTGAACCTTCTTCTTGCACAGACTTCCTTCTAGCACGACATGTAACTAATACATCATCATTTAAGCCCAGGGCTGTAGAAAGAACAAAGGATTTCCATGGGGAGCATCCCTGTCTCTGGCCTGGGAGCCCAGATTGGCTGGCTAAACAGTGCTGTTTGGCCTCAAAAATGTATCAGGGGCTGCACGCAGCCACTTGACGTTGTCCCTTTTGGAGGCCTCTGCTGAGAGTGACAGCTTGACGGGTCTGTGAAGCAGTTGTCTGTCTGGAAGAATTAAGGGAGGTTGTTTATTTATTTATTTCTATCAGGAAGAACAGGAATAGGAGCACGGGCACAGACTCACTCCCACATGGAGGCAGTTAGCCTGGCAGTCTCAGCGGAGGAAAGCCAGGCATTGTAATAGGTATTCCTGTTCTGCATTTTAAAAGCAACAGGAAGATGTTTCTTGATAACAGAGATAATGAAATAGTTTCTCATCTTAAAGTAAGGAGGCAGGATGTGAAGTGGCAATTGTTGAAGATGAACTTCTCTAACTGCCCCCCTCCATTAGATAGCTTTAAACCCAGTGCTAGTAAAAGGATCGTCTGGGGAGTTCTTCCAACAATTAACACTGAACTGCTTTAAAGATCTGTCCTAGTCCATCTGCATTCCTGCGCACCTCCAGTCCTCGCCTTCCTCGTGCTCGGCAGCCGTTAGCAGTCTCTCTGGTGTATAGATGTGATTACATTTCTGTAACTAATTTGGCAGTATGTGTTCAAACTCTCAGTCTGCTGGAGCGCTGAGAGCACCACAGTCCCACATTCGCATAGCAGCAGATGGCACCAATTCACGGCCACCGTGGTGACACAGGGACCTCCACTCTGGTCTCAGCCCCAAGCAGTCTGAGCAGTTTTCCTTCTGGATGGTGGCATAGGTCCAGGTATCCAGATGAACACAGGGTTTAAGGTTCAGATACTTGCTGCCATCAGCTCTCACCCCATTTCACACCAGTACCAGGGAGAGTCGCTAATTCCTGCCTGTGGATGTGGCTGTGAAATGCGTTCACTGGGAAGTCTGCATGAGACTTGTGAAGATTGGGGAGGGATCCTTGTGACTCAGTCTGGGCTCTTTTTACTGGATCAGGCCTCAGTGGCCTCTGCCCAGCACAGCACTGCCCAAATAACCTGATAGAGCTGGGTCCTCCTGGAAACACTGGGTGCCCGTGGAGCAGTTTGGTGTGGGCTGCAGCCATCCTGACACTCGGGATGAGCTGGCAGAGCAGCCACACAGCCCTTTTTGGAGTCACCATTTCAGCTGTGAAAGATCAATACTGGAGTTTCCTTCTGGCCTCCAAAATGGGGGATACCTTGCAGGCAGTGTTGGTATATGTTCCACAGTCCAGCAGGTGTGAAGCATTTTTAATTGGAAATAAGTCAGAAGGAACCCTATAGGCTGTGTGATGCATGTGGCAGGCTAAACTGCCTACCTGGCTATGATCTGTGAGCGGCAGGAGCTTGGTGTCAGATTGGAGCTGCTGGTTTGCAGAGCCAGTAGTGATGCACTGATTTTATTCTCACATCCAGATCTAGCTGCAGCATCAGAGCCCTGAATGCACCGAAGCCTCTGCAACACCCTCACCCCAGCACCTTGGCTGCCTGTGTTCAAGATGAGCTCTAATATGACACAGCTGTGTAACCTTGGGTCAGCTTGCTGGGAAAATAGATAAGCCATGAGAAAGAGCTCCTGCTCTCTGCTGCAGAGCTGCAGTGAGGTTCAGATGCTTGCCCTTGGTCCATGCCTGAGTTCTGTTGTAGGTATACCTGTGTATGGCCATACACCTTGCTGATCTTCTGTCTCTGACTTCCTGGACTGAGCTGGACTTGTCTGGTGATCCCTGGGCTGCGGCTGACCCTAGAAACCTGCTCCAGGTCTTCTCTGCTCTTCTCATTTGGAATTGCACACCCGTCCATGAGGATGCTGTCCTGGTGGCCTGCTCCACCCGTGGGGGCAGCTTCTGTGGGCAGAAGGCTTCATACATCTTTCCCTGGGGGAGGGCATGAGCGTGGCTGACCTGTGAGCAGTGTCCTGCCTGCATGGGAGGAGGTGGGGGAAGAGAGGCTGTGGGCTTCCTCCCTGTGTTAGGTTTTCCTGGTTGAGCTTTGCACGAATGTCCCTTAGCAACCAAGTCGGTTCCTAAGTGTGCTTATTCCAATTTCCTTCACTAAAACTCTCCAGGAGAGGTCTATTTCTGAGAAACTGTCTCTTATAGCCAGGTGAGTGAACTGGACTCTTGTGTCCCAGCTGGAGATGTGTGTAGTGGGGTAAGGTCTCCAGGATGTGCTTCTGGGAGAGGGGGGAGCCAGCCCCCATGAGGACCCCCATAAAATGCCCTGGTGCACATGGGTGAGGTGTGCAAGACTGAACCCAGCCTGGGGTTCCTGAGGCCCCAAAGCGTGCAGGTAACCTCACAATGCAACGACCGAGTCATGTCCAAGGAACATTTGTGCTTGGAACGCCTTGCTCTGGCAGCTTGCTGCAGCGTCCTGTGCCTCGTGCCAACAGCCTCACAATAACTTTTCTGTGCGTGATGGCCTCTGTGGATTGCTCCCCTATAGGTAACGTGCAGTCATCAATCAATGATGTCCTTTTAAAAACATTAGAAGCCCCTGTGGTTTTGTTGCCCAGGGCAATAGCCTGTTTCCCTGAACAGTGTGAATCCTCGGTGTCATGGGGGAATCTCTGAACTTTCTGCCCTGGGTCACTTAGTAAAAAACAAACAAAAACCCCCTCATCTGCCTAGCTATTTGAGATCATTTGAACAGTACGGAATTCCCCAGCCCAAAAGTGTTTGAGAAAATGTAAATGGATTTAGGCTTATGATTTTAGCCTCTGAGAGTATATTCAGCACTGCACAGAAATGAACAATTGTCATGATTCCTTGCAAGGCAATCCCAGGGCTGCTGTAACATTGTCACCTCTGTGATGCTGCATGGCATTAACATCTTACCAATGGTGCAAACCACACTGACACTGTGGCTTTTGTTATAGCCGAGGGAAAACAAGGCACAACAGTCTCACCACTTGACTCCTGCAACCTTGCACTTTCAGACCTGTGTTGAGGTCAGGTTAGTGTTAAAGTTTTCTGAAAGCCCAGGAGAGATTTCCACCAGTTTGAGGGAGGAAAAGGCTTTGGATTAAGCTCATCTAGTGCACCTGTGGGGAAGCACACATGCCTCTAGGCACTGCATTTTGTACTTGTTTATCTGAGCCTTGCATTTACTCATCATTATTTGTTTAGATAAGTGTAGCTGTGCCCAGAGGAAGCAGTCTTTGGAAAAATTGTGAGATGCTGGCAACTAATTATTTGTCCTTCATCAATAGATATTCTTAGACTGCTTCCAAAATTATCCAATTTGCTAATTAATTAATGTACTATGATTTGCTGGGCATATAGCAGAGAGCACTCAGGTGCTCAGAGAACTGCTTTTGGCCTCTCTTTCACCATTTCCCCCTCAAGGGGCTCCCCAGCTTGGTGCTTCATGCTTTGCTGAAGTTGTCCCAGAGTGCTCAGCCCTTCCAAGGTGGTGGTTTTTAACAGTTTCCACCAAGAAAAGCAGCTCTCCTTTCTCCTGGTTGCATTTTTTTCCCCTGCCTGTGCTCTTCTGCTTTCTCCTGGTGGTAGCTGTTGTCTGGGTACCTGATGTGGTGTGGCTGGTCAGCAGGACCCCTGAATTGCTGCTGCTGCTTGTGAGGACTGACGTACCTGTTAGGACCTGAATGATGTGGCTGGCACAAGCAGCGGTGAGCTACATCAGTGTAAGTCTGAACATCTCCAGGGGGTGCTGTCATCTGGGGCCATTTGAAATAAAATACTTGTCTATGGACAGGGATTTCTTCTGTCTGTTTCAATTTTAGGGGCTGAGGAAATACAGCAAAGAGCCTTCAGTCTCCTTACCAGTACAGTTCAGCTTATCCAGGCCAGAAGACTGCTGCATTTTATATACAGTATTTTCCTGAATCAAATCGTACACTCATCAGAAAATGGACCTTGCTGTTTGATGTATGTTGAAAAGTGCCATGTACGTTTGTTGTGCTGTATAAATAAAATATAATAATGCTGAGACTCAAGGACTCCCATGGAGTCATTCAGAAGAGAGGCAGAGGGCCAGTGAATGAATTTGGACAAGATTCAGAAAAAGGAAAGAGATTTTTATTTTTTTTAACAGAAAAAACAAGAAAGAGCCTTTCCTGCCACAGAAACAGGTCCTGAGCTGCCAAAAGACTGGACTAAGCAATAAACCAGATCCTGTAGTTGATGAATGGGAAGAGGTATGTACTGGATGGGATTTTTCTGCCTAGAAATGTGTCTGTATCTGTGTGGGTGGCCCAGGGCTGCTTTTGGAGTTGAGGGCGCAGGTTTATTTCTGCCTGAAGCTGACATCTGTATTGGAGTGGGAGGAGGACTCACTCACTCTGGCCTCAGCCACTAACTCAGTGAGCTGTTTCCAGTTACAGATGGTGTAAAGGTGTTGAGAGCTCAGCTGACTGGGGGTGCGGGGTGTGTGCGTGTTTTCATCCAAGAGCAGAGTATCCCCTCGTGCCATCTGACCGTCAGCAGAGGGACAGAGACCATATACCGTAATGAGATGCTCTGGTGATCCTCCCACGCTGGCACTGGAAACAGTTTGACCATGCCTGAGCCTGTGGCACAGCACCTTCCACCATGGGTGGCTGTGTCCTGTGACAGCACTGATGACGTACTGGGAGCAAGAACAGTTTGAATTGCTCCAGCTGACCCTGCTTTGAGCCAGGGGGATTGGACTAGGTGATCTCCAGAAGTGTCCTGCCAACCTCAACCTTTCTGGGTTTGTGTGTTGCTGTAGGGACTGGAGTAGAAACAGGTATTGGAGTCAGAGATATAAAGAGAGAGGAGGGGAGGGAATGAGCAGATGGCAGCTCTACCCCTTGTGTGGGGAGCACACCTTCAGACAGAAGGTGAAGAGCTGCAGGCAGTGTGCCAAGGAGGTGGTCAGTGGTAATATGCAAAGCTTCCAGTGACCCTGCTATAGCAGAGAAAGCTGTCAAGTCATGCCATTAAGGACCAGGCTTTCAATAGGGCTCAGCATTTTTTGGGTGCCTGGTGATGTCTTCTGAGGGTCTGACATCAGCTGTCTGCTGAAGATATGCATTTTGAGCACCGAGCTGTTTCCGGGCTTGGGCCCTAGCTGCCCTCTCACTTCACATGAGGCCCTTTCTCAGGCTTAGATGCAGTAACAGTGAAATCTGTGCCGATGGGGCATGTTAATGCAAAACTTCCCTGCCTGTTTGCACCTTTTCTTGGAGCAAATCCAAGGCTGCTGCAAACACAAAGGGATTCATCACTCTCCAGCTGTCTGCAGACAGCAAACCAAGAGCAATGTTTGACAGTGAGGAATAATTACCTTGCCAGCTTTGCTTTATCCACATTTCAAATTCAGAAAGGAGATAAAGCCACGTTACCAATGGCTTAGGCAAGGAACCCATCAAGAAGAGCATCTAGTGCAGCTGGAAGCTCCCTCATCCTAGGAGAGGTGTGCCGGTACCGAGCAGCGGGGTGGAGGGATGAAATGCACTGCAAACACCATCTCCCCCACCCCCTGGGGTGTCCTCTGCATCTGGTCCTTCCTCTCCGATTTGCTCCTCTCCAGGGGCCAGCTTTGGTTATAAATGTCCCTGTGATGCTTGAGATGCCCAGTCGAAGCCAGGCATCATGAATCCTGCCCAGCCTGAGGAACAGCATCCCAAAGTGAAGTCTGTGCCAATTTATTTTGCTCATCCTTCCCACCTCTTTAATTAAATTAGCTTGAACATGAAGGGTTGCCTGACCCTTATTGGGTTAAATGAGCCAGTCTCCATGGCAACCTGCTTCTCAGAAGGTCTGACATCTTGCTGTCTCTCCTCCAAACCCTTCCACATTCCTCACGTCTGATCCCTCTTCACACATGGTTTTTAAAGGCACAAAGTTAGGTTTGCATCTGGGCTAGGCTGCTATTTCAGTGCCATTTTCTAACGCTGCAGGAGCTGTACCACACTTTGGAGGGAGGCAGCTTTCCTCAGGCTGGTGGGATGACTTGAGATCGCTAATCTTGCAGCGACCTCAGGGTCTGCTTCCTTCAAAGCTGCACAATGGTTTCCATTCAGATAATTTTTTGGTGTGGATCAAAACTTACAGAAAGTATTGCTCTGTGGTAATCCTGGAGGAAAAAAAAAAAAAGCGCCATTTAGAACTTTGAACAGGAACAGTCTGTCTGTTTCCAGGTGTCATAAATAAACATCATGATTTGTCTCTGAATGCACATGCCTTGGAGTTGAAATTTAAAGTGCTGACCCAGACCAAGTCAAGGGCAGAGACCATAAAATCTGAAAGTGTCACCAGACTGACGGGCATACAAAGTACCTGGAGATGCTGAGGCGAGATGGGACAGAAGACTTCATGCTTGCTTAGAGTGTAGACCTATGCTTGTGCAAGAAGTCCTCTTATGCCTCCCCTGCTTCATATCCACTGTCAGATCCTTTTCTTGCACAAAGAAAGATGTTCTCTGGCCTTCTGTCTCTACGCTGTAAGGTTTGGGGCAGGTTTTTTCTTTTGATGACAAATCAGTTCAAATGCTAGTGGCTTGCAAAATTTCCCAGTAGTGGAGAACGGAGCTTCTTTTACATGTCCAGTATTGGCTTTTCCAAAGAAAACAAATAAAAAGCTAAGAAACATTGTATTAGAAGAAGAGCTTCCAGGCACTGTTGCCTCTGTAGGATTTAGCATGAGAAGGAAAGGAGGCAATGCAAGGAAAAGGTTGGGAAGTTACTCGAATGCATGCACTATTTATGTACCTAGCAAAGAATGTGAGTGCAGGAATATTTAATATAACAGGCAGAGATGTACTAGGGCTCAGGCATGAAAGATTTTAAGCAATTCAAGCTCAAAATATGATTCAGACATTTAACAGGGAGGGGAATCTATCAGGAGAACACATCCTAAAGGAAGCAATACATTTACTATCTTTTTGCATCTTTAAATTACATTTGGGAATGGAGTTCATTTAAGATTCATTTAAGCTATTTTAGATGCCTACTTAAGGATGACATGACCTGCACCCATTACCTCCACTGACAGTAAAGGGAGCTATGGGTGCCTGGATGAGAGACAGGGGGCTGTATTTTAAGCATCTATAAACAGCCAGTTGAATCCCTCCCTGAGGGGTGTCTCTAAAATAACTGCTTCAGATGAACCATGATAAATGCCTGATTTAAGAGTGACTTGGGAAGTTTTTCTAGGTCTGGATTATGTAGCCAGCCCCAGAACAGGGATGAAAAATGTCTGGGTTTGAAATTACAAATTTCGGGGCAAAATGAAGTGTGCATGCCCAGCCTGAGTTTCAGTCCTGTCATACACACAGGCGTAGATACATTTTTCTCCAGTTTGCATACTGTTTCTCAGACAAGCCAATCTGTGATTAAATGTTTCAATAGGTTTAAGCAGATACATCCTGCCTTTCATTACAGTGAATGCCAGACAGGGCTTTTGAAAACTGTCTACATGTAAAGCGTTTGATGAGCTATGCTTTCATAATACATTGGAAAAAAAATATAGTGATGCAGAAAAACATTAGAAGGGACATGCATGTTTGCCATTGTCTTCCTTTGAGCAGCATTTATGTGTGACCGTTATTTTTGGAAAGCATGTGTCTGTGCCAGGGGCCTGAGGGCACCAACAGACTTTAATGGCCCTGACCAGCCTCACCTGAGGGTGCCCCAAACCCTGCACCTGGGCTCAGGAGCCTAATTCACCTCAATATTGCAAGTTGATAAAGGGACAAAATGGGTTTGTACGTTGGGGTGTTGCTGAAAAATGATGTGTGATGGTGTATATAAAAAGCATGATTGTACCCTCTTACACATGTGAGGACATTTGAAGTCATCACTGTGTGATCAGTGGGGTCAGGAAGGTAATCTCTGTATTAGCTCATATCATATTTAGTGTGTAAATTGTGGCATGGTGTCTCTGTTCCAGGACCTTAGCGGTCTTATGTCATTTTTCCAGAATAAAGAGGGTGACCTCTCTCTTTCCCCATCAAAGCCAGGGTGGGCTGCACCTGTTTTATTTAGTCTGGATGGCTGAAGTCATTGTACAAGGTTTAGGGTAGCAGAGGTCCACAATAAATCCAGTCTCGTCTGTGCCACGTGGGGAAACTTCACAAAGGCTGTACGCTCGGTGTCTCATCTCTCATGACAGTGCAGTTGTCTTTCGACATCCACCGCGTATTCTCTTGTTGAAATTGCAGTCTTGAATGATAAAAGCTTTAGTGTGATTTGATGAATTTCTGCAAGGCACTTGCCTGGGCATCACATGACTGAGCAACTGGAGCACCAGCAATACTACTGTAAGCCCAGTGAACTGCTAGGTCTCAGTGTAATTATAAATGAGGAATCACCATGAGATGAATACATTTCTAGTGGAGGACCTCAGTGGAATCTCAGGTTTTGAGCTCTCACACTCCAGTCCCCCTCTCACAGCATCTCTCCCATGTGTCGTTGCTGCAAAAAAAGCCTTGTGCCTTGTCTCCGTGTCCCACCTTTGTGCCTGAGGAAAGGCACAGCCTGGCTTCTGCTCCAACACTCATGTCTTCCAATTGTCAGAGGTCTTTGGCAGCCACCCTGTCAGCCACAGAGCTGGAGGTGGAGTGGTCAGAGGAGAGAGGTGCTAGTGAGAGCGTAAGGGACCCCCTTTCCTCAGCTTTCCCCTACTTCTGTGCAGAGAAAGGCTGGTATGTGTCCCGTGGGGGTGAGCATCTTGGGGAAGATCTCAGGAGGGATGTGGGGCGGCAGCTCTCTGCAGGAGAAGGGGACTGTGGACAGACACAGGGTCTGAGGAGAGATGGCAATAGAAGAGGAAAAAACACACGTGAAAGTGTGGGAGGAACAGGGAGACTGCAGAAGAGGATGGTGGAATTCAGGTAAACCTGTCAAAGGAGGGGGGTGGGGTAGAGGGAGGTGAGAAACATGGGGAAGTGCCCAGTAAAGTGGGCATGGGGGCAGAAAGGGAAGAGATGGGCTGGTGGGTAGCAGAGCGTCAGTAAGAGGCGGAGGCTAGACTCCCCCCAGCCTCTTCTGAAGCCCTGTCTTGGGGGTGCAAGGGTGGAGTCACCCCTCCAGGCTCGGGGGAAGGGTGGCTGACAGCTGCACCCACCCTGTGGGAGGTGTGTTGTTGCAGGTCTTGGGATGGTGATGGAGGATTGACTTACTCCTCTTCCCTGGGAGAGGTGCAGAAACACTGGCAGGAGATGTCACCTTCCTCTGCACCAGCATAGCTGCTCGTACGGTCTTTCATGTGGGGTTTCATTATGCCCTGCTCTTGCTGCGAATGGTGCACAGGGGAGAATGAGGCTAAAATATGCCCCAGCCGTCTGGCGCCATCCTGGCCTGGTCCACCTTCTTTCTGCTTAAGAGTACAGCAACTGCCATCCTCTCCCTGCTAGCCAGGGCCAGCCCTCAGTGCTTGGGATGCTCTTCCCACCTCCTACTGCTGAGCAGGAAATCTCTGGCTTTGCTCATAATCTAGATGGGTGTTTGAAGGGGGGGATGGGCAAAAGCAACATTGGGTGTGACAAGAGGCAGAAATGAGAGGAAGAAATTGAAGAAATGTAAGGTGAAGAAAGCACTGATGATGCAATTTAGCAGGAAGTAGAGATTTGGACACCGCCAGTGCAGAGAAGATACTGTCCATACAGCTCTTACCCAGCTACTGCAATACAGAAAACAACTTGAGGAAGCAGAAGATGGAGAAGAGCACTGGAGTCAGGAAAGGTCAGGATTTCTCAGTTCTGTGTTTCCACGTGTTACTTCTGAGCCCAGCCCACGCTTTTGTTTGACCATGGCTGTTCAAATACAGGATTCCCTTTGTGCAAACTTTCAAGATACATTGAATAAAGCTTTCATCTTTCCTCCTCCCCACTCCCTTGAGAAGAGCACAAGAAACGGGACACATGGGAAGTGGTCCTGCATGGCTGTCTCCCCCACCTTCCAGCATTCTCCTGTGGTGTCACAGTGACTTATTGGAATCGTGCACCATAACTTTGAGCTGGCCTCGCGGGGGAGCATTGGTAATGGTAGCATGCTCCTTTTATCGTTGCTTTGTGTGTGTTCCTCCAGCTTCCTTGTGTCAGGTGGAAGCACCCCATGTCATGTCTGTGCAATGTCATTATGGTGCTTGTGGCCTTCAGAAGGCATTTGTGCGGTCTCTGTCTGCTGTGGGGCTCTGAAACAGGGAAACTGCCTTAGCATTTGCACTTCCGTGTTGGGTTTCGATTAGTCCGAGTCATAGAAATACAGCTCTATGGCCATTTCTCCAGCCCTGCTCTGGGACTGGTATCTAAACAAATTCAAGCTTCTCACCTTCATGGTAGGTTTTGATCCCCTGAAGACCGTCTCCTCAGTCCTCCGAACAAAACCCCCGCAACTTCCCCTTTCACTTTGACTCATAGCTTTTGCCATGTGGGTTTTTTTTAAGTTTTGGGGTCTTTTTTTTGTATTGTCATTGTGGCTGAGTGTTGAGGTTTGAACTCAGCCGGCAGCCAGATGCCACGTGGCCAGCCGTTCACCTTCCTCCTCCCCGATGAAATAGGGGAGGGACAAAAAGAAGAGAATTTGTAGGTTGAATAAAAAGAAAGAATTTACTAAATATAACAAGAGAACAACAGTAACAATAGTGAGTCCAAAAAGATACGGGTAAAATGCAGCAGTGGCTTACCGAGCGTGGCGACTGCCCCCACAGCAACACGCGACCGGACCCAAGCCCGAAAACTGCTCGTGCCTGAGAGAACCCGAGCCCACCTGTATCCCTGGGCATGACATCACATGGTATGAAATACTCCAATGAAAGTTAACTCCATCCTGGTCGAAACCAGGACACTGAGTCAGGAGTGAGTAACACCAGGCTGGTCCACCCCTGTACTTCTTCCCACTGGAGGCTGGACTCCTTCCCTGCTCCTTTCCCAAGCATGGTTCGGCTGGGAGAAGCTGTCCTTGTCCACAGCTGGGGAAGATGCCCTGGTAAATCCCCCTCATTACGGCCCTTCATTTTCATATTGCATGTATACTTCCTCATTTCAATTAGTTATTTCAGACTAGGACAATTGGAAGCCTCTGGTCATTGTCTCTGGATATTTTGCTGGTGTCTTGCAGAAAAACTATTTTTGCTTTCCCGGGGGAGATGCCGTATTTCTTATATTTCTGTTAATCTTTGTGGAGCAGCTGCAGTTTGTCTCACGGATCTTAACGGAAGAGCAGAGCTAGTGTCGCTGAACTTACCCTGACAGGTTAACCTTGTTACAAGCATCCAGAAGACCTCATAAAACGGTGTTGCCTTTGGCTGGATCTCATTCCTTTAGTTTGCTTATGAGGACATCATGTGTGGCAGTGACAGAGACCTCACTAAAGCGGTGATTTATCACAGCAGTGTCTCCCTCTCTATCTATTTCTTGTCAGAGGAGAAATTAGACTGGGAGTTTTGGCCCATGTGTCCAGAGGGCACAAGATGCTGTTTGAGGGAGTTACATGCATGTCAGAAACTGCTCTAAAGGACATTTCTCTCCAAGCGCAGAGCCTGTTCTCAGGTGTTTTATCAGCACGCCTGGCCTTTGGTAAATGCAGAGCTGCACAAACACCGAGCTTACCAGTGTCATACCAGTGTGAAAGGGTACTTCTTGGTTTCCCGAAGGCAGCAAAATGTTCCTTTCCCTTGGGTCTCTTCTGAGGTAGGCTAAATTAAAACTTTTGGTACACAAATAAGAGATGTACTGTCCACTTAGTTAGAAGATACCCAGTTGCACAGGTTCTCATCGTCAAAAGGTGCTGTAGGTAGCTACCCAAAATGAGGTCCTTTGCATATGCGAAGTACAGTGCATCATTAGTCATGTTGTTATATACTGTTAGTTCCCTCAAAAGCCATTGCTGAAGCCTAAACCCAAGGCTTAAACAGCTCATAATTACGCTAAAGCTCTGGCTGATGAGCGAGTTAGGCTTATCTGTGTATAGCTAACTTTCCGATGTTGTGTACACAGCTCAGGGTGATGGAGCATGCAGAAAGAGTGGGTTTATGTCTCCAGTCACAGCTGTCCACTGAAGAGGCATCCCCATCTGTGCCCTGCACATCTGTGACAGTCAACAGACGTATGCAGGGGGCATTGAGTCCTGCCATCCCAAGGTGAAATGCAATACAACGGAGGGACCCTAGCACCAGGGCCAGATGTGCACATCCTCTCTGTTGATGACTGATATTAGGTTGCCCCATGCTGGCAACCACATATCCTACCTGCTAGTTAGGAGGATAGTGATGGCTTACAGCATTCGGTCTCGGGCTCTGCATAGAGGGTATGATCCAATGGTTCAACTTATGCTAGTTTTCAGTGGTCTGTATGTGAGCAGCATGGCTGTGCTGGACCTTCATCTCTGCTGTATCTTCTGGCAGAAGCACTGATCGGTTCTTCTCGAGACTTCTCCAGAGGGCTGTAGTCTTTGTGTCTCATCCTTTCTCTGAGCTCAGTGCTCAGGAAAAGCCATTTTCCACTTGGGCTGCAGGGATGCTATTACTTCAATCACACTCAGGCTTACTTCTAGGTAAGAAACTGTGTATGTGTGTTTGTCATGGTTTAACCCCAGCCTGCAATTAAGCACTATACAGCTCACTCTTCCCCCCCCCCCCCCCCCCGCCCCATCAGCAGGATAGGGGAAGATAATTGGAAGGGTAAAAGTGAGAAAACTCATGGGTTGAGATAAAAACAGTTTAATAGGTAAACCAAAATCCGCATGTGCAAGCAAAGCAAAACAAGGAATTCATTCACCACTTCCGATCGGCAGGCAGGCGCTCAGCTATCTCCAGGAAAGCAGGGCTCCATCACACGTAATGCTTACTTGGGAAGACAAACACCATAACTCTGAACTCCCCTCTTCCTTCCTTCTTCTTCCCCCAGCTGAGCATGACATCATATGGTATGAAAGATCCCTTGGGTCAGTTGGGGTCAGCTGTCCCAGCTGTGTCCCCTCCCAAATTCTTGTGCACCCACAGCCTACTTGCTGGTGGGGTGGTGTGAGAAGCAGAAAAGGCCTTGACTCTGTGTAAGCACTGCTCAGCAATAATGAAAAAATCTCTGTATTATCAACACTTCAGCACAAATATTCAACATTTCAGCACACATCCAAAGCATAGCCCCTGCTAGCTACTATGAAGAAAATTACCTTTATCCCAGCCAAAACCAGCACAGTGTTGGAGGTTGTTCAGAGGATGGGGAGGGTTGATGAGGTATCCTGGACCCCAGTGACCCCAGTCAGAGCCATGCGTTCCTTGCTCTGCATGCATCTCATCATCCCTCTGTATCCCTTCCAGTCACCTCTTTCCTGAGAAAGACGTCAATGCATTGGTGGTTTCTGTTCTCGAATGCTCATCTGTCTCTCCATGGGTTTTTTTTTTTGGCATTTATTTACCTTTGCAAAAGATGTAAGCAGAAATACGGGTAAAAGTGAGCAAACTCAAGATGAAAGCTAGAAATTATGCACTGGATTTCCAGCACATCTTCACTCCATAGCTCAGAGAGCCTTGAGGTTATGTGGATGTGGTGGGTACGTTTTGCTGGTGTCCCCTGCGAGCGTGGGAGGAACTATCCTATTCTGTTGGCTGTGTGTTCCTTCTGAGCTTGCAGTGTAAATTGGATAGCAGGAGTCTGGCAGAAGCAGAGAGAATGGTGCAGCTCAGACCTCCAGCTGCTGTCATGGTGGGGATGTCTCAGGTACTCAGGCATTTGGAGTGAGGCTAGCTGCTGATGTTTCACAACTGAATCTCGCTCTGCATGTCTAATTGAATGTACATCCATGGGTGCTGGCTGTCAGTCAGTGGGACCTGTTGAGCCATCTCACTTGGTAATCAGACTCATCCATCTGATCATCTGAACCGCACCTAAAGTTATACCAGCTAAATCCCACTCCAAGCTAGATTTAGTGAACAGCTGATCCCACTGAAGGGTGTGCGAGCGATGTCAGCAGAGTTCCAGGGACAAAGCCTGAGACTTTTGGTCTGTGCACTATTCACAAAAAAAGTCCAAACTTCAGTGTTCAAATCCTCCTCCCTCTTTCTCACCCAGTCCTTGTCCCCCTGCCCTCCCTATCCTACACTTTACATGCCCTCTTCCAACCTCCCATGTCCCCTCCTTGATTGGTTGTATCCATAGGTGCCCTAAAGTTTGAAGATCAAACCCACAGCCACGTGCCCTGGGCAGAAGTCTCCTCTAAGCAGGCATGGTGGTTTGAACCACGAAGCCCAGAGTTTTTGCCTGTCAGAGCTTCGTACAGTGCAGCAGCACAGCAGAGGACTGAAAGGGCCAAGTGCAACTGCAAAATCTGGTGAGGACCAAAGAACTGGAGACAGACAAAGAACTTGGATCCATCCGCTAACATGAAGTCATCTTATCACCTGACTGCAAAGCCAGAAAGCTGGGATAGCATTTGAATGGCTGCTGCTGCTGCCGCAGTGATAAATTAGATCACTTTGAGAGCACTTTAGAGCTGGATGGAAAATTCAGTTGCTCTCCTGCCAATTTCATCCTGTAAGTAGAATTAACGCTTGCTTTAGCTGCACTCTCCAGCCACAAGCTAGTGTCCCTTGTGCACTCTCTCCAAGGGAATTTGCTCTTTGGGAACTGTGTGTATCTGAACGAGCAGAAGGCAAGCAGAGGAGAGACCTTGTGGCATATGCAGCACCCAGGGGAGCACCATGGGAACAGGAGCCCATTCTGGCCTTAATGCCTCAGACAGCTTGGACCTAGGTCTGAAAAACAAGATTTGAGATCACCTGTGAGGCAGTGGCTTGTGTTTGTTTTTTTTCTAGGAGGTGTGTGAAGAGAAGCTGCTTGGGAAGGAGGTTTGGAAAGTTGAAGGGGAGATCAGGTGTTGGAAGCAGCAGCCATGTTCCATCAGAAGAGAGGTAAGTGAGTGTTCCCCACCATGGTGGGATTTTTAAAGCCCAAGGTGACAATGAAAAAAACCCAAACCCTCGCTCTGCCTCCAAATGACACAAGATCTGGACATGATTCGATCTGCTGGCTCATAATGCGCAGGAGACCTGATGTTGGAAAGTGGCCTCCAGCTTTGATATCTGTGAAACAGAGCAGCAGGAGAGCTCCGGGGAGGTGGCATACACCAGGCAGTCCCTGACGCCCTCCCTCTGTCACATGCCACCCGTGTTGGGGCACTCAGGCCAGGTTTTGAGCCTGAAATGATGAAGGAGGCAGAATCGGAGAAGAGGGTCAGGTCAAAATAGCTGGGGCTCCCAGGCATGGAGACTGTTTTGCAAGGAGTGAGGAGACGATTGGCTTGAGCTGGAGCACGAGAAATGCATCTCCATCCTGAGACTGGAAAAAGAAAGTGCAGAAAGGGACACAAAGCTCCTAAAGTACAAAGCACTGAGAGCCCATGTAGATTTATGAGGCTGGGTGTGCAAGTGTAATGCCTGTCCCGCTGTCCAAAGGATGTGCTGTTCCTTGCAAGATGCAAGAACAGAAGTTCCTAGATGAACTACAATATGTATGGGAAATTGTTTTAAGAAGTAACTTTAACAGCTCTCAGTCTGTTTAAATCAACCCTTTTTTCCTTTCAAATGTTTCACAAAGCTGAACTGGCCCAAGTGCAGATGGCCATTTCTGGTAGAGTCTGGAGTTACAGAGCTGAGTGGAAGAACAGAGGGTAGAGAATGGGAGAAGCCCCCTTTTTTTTTGCAGAGGATTCCTACCTAGCGCTTGGTAAAGCTTTTAGGACTAATCCTGCTTGCCTTCAGTATTGCAGGCTCAGAAGTTGTTCTGTGAGCAGGCTGGTGAGGGACAAGGACAAGGTGGTGCTGTGGCCCCTCTGCAAGGGGCCTGACCCCTCTTTCTGGTGGTGAGGTGTACAAGACTTGGTGTGTAATGGGGCTGCAAGGAGTTTTGTAAATCTGTTTCCTGCTTTGTATCCAGGATCATGTCTTTGTTTTCCTGGAATACGTCAGTTTTTGTTCTTGACTTGTCCCTGGGAGCAATGTCAGCCTTGTCTCTGAAAATTTGTGGCACGTGATGACAAAGTCTTGCTTCTCTCCATCCAGGTGCTGGGATTTCTCCCATCAGTGGAGAGAGTCAGACAGTTCAGGGGAATGTCCAACAGATGAACAGGACCTAAGCAAGCTTTGTTTCCCACTGGCTTTGAAAGGATTGCAGGGGATTTGCTCAGAGTTTCTCCACCAGGTTTGATCCTACCCTACACATCAAGCTGAAGGGAGTGTGTGCCTTCATCGGTAAAGGCTGATGAGAGAGCTGTGACTCTTTACAGCTGAGACAAGTTTAGGGGTGTCAGGAATTAGTGTGTTTTCCACTGCCCAGTGAGAGACAGTGAGCAGCACCGATGACCAGTACAAGGTAAGACACCTCTGGTGGCTTGAGCCTCGGCCAGTCTGCTCTATTGAAGTGAAGTGGGTTTGGGCAACCCCACTGGTACAAGCAGGACCCTGGTATCTTGAGGTCAGTGGCATCTGACTGGGGCATTTCCCAAACATGGTACAGGCAGGAGCTGGTCCTCTCTACCAGGACAGGGTGTGCAGTCTCCCATGTTAACCTATGAAGCTGTCCTCCTGCAGGTGCTAATGCAATATGAAGCCTGTTCCAGGCTTTTGCTAAAAACCTCTGCCTAATTTATAGCTTAAAATGTATTCATCAGCTCATTTGGTTTTGCTCTGAAACATTTTTCCCATTTGATATTTGAAGGATCCTGTGTATAAGGCACCTGCTTAACTTCAGGCAGTGTAAGAAGCACCAATACATTTGATAATTAAATGTTTGCTGCCACCTAATTGTCCCTTATTACACATATTCTTTGAGCCGAAAGCCTGTCTACTGGCACTCTCCCCAGAGTGATGAGCTTCAAAGAGAGCTGGGGTAGAGTTTCTTTTCTTAAAGCACAGTGTATATTTAAAATGGAGCCATCTCTAAAACTGTCAGGAAACAGATAAGGAAATTGAGAGAATAGCAAACCCAGCAGGCTAATTATAAACAGTCAAATATAGAGAAAAAGCAGATTGCAGCAAGCTGATAAAATGACAACAGCAGTAACACTGAAAGAGCTAGCACTTACCTACAAACACCAGAGCACTCGGATGAGCATGGTCTCAGCTCTAACCATAATTTTCATCTGCAGATCTGAAAATCTGGGCTCTTTGTGCTGGCAGGATGATACAGATCTGTATCCAGACATCAGCTGCAATCATCAGCCTAAAGTCAGAGGAGATCTGGCCTCATGAATGAGTTTCCAACCACCTCTGTATCTCAGGCTGGCTTTCCCCCGGATTTGAAAGTCCAACTCGGGGCTCTTCTCTGGTTTGAGCGCTGTCCCCAGCAGGGTTGGATACAACCCTCCCGCCTTTGCTGCTGCTTAGCTCTCCATCTTGCCCGTTTGCAGAAATCCCAGGAGGAATGCGGAGGGTTGAATGAACTCTACATGCTGGCAACGCTGCAGCCACCTGGTGGGTTTGCGCCTCTCCATCACACGTCTGAGCAAATGGTTGCATTTACACTGGCTTTCGGCAAGGGAAGCAGTGTTTTCTCAGCTATAAATACAAATGCAATCAAGGCAGTTAAGATTTTTTTAAAGCATGAGCAGCTTGTGTGTGCAAGCAGCTCTATTTTCAGCTGCACCAACTAAGAAAGGTTTTGTAGTACTTTTAGTTGAACTTTCTGGTTATATTTTCTCCTTAGTTTTTAGCCTGTCTTGAGCAAATGAGGTTTATTCACAAATATGGTGTGTGTGATTGGGGAAGCTCATCTGAGCAGGTCATGGAGGGCAAATTAAGCTCTGGTTATGGGGTCAATGGGGTGTCTGTAGGACTGTTCCTGAGACTACGCAGAAAGGATGTGAGCAGTCAGCAATCCTGTGACATGTTGCTCCAGGGAATGGGGTACATCTGCTTGATTTTCAGCATCCAGTCCTTGGAGATCAGTGACTGAACAGTGCAGGGCAGTGGAGAGCAAGGGGCACCTCCTGAAGGTGAGTCAGCTCATGCTGGGACAGGTGTCTACTGCTGTGTGAGTCATTCCTTTTTCTTGCCACTGGCTATAAAGGAACCAAAAACCAATGAGCTCGTTGGAGACATCTACTCTGTGGTCGTCTAAATTTGGATAGATGACTCTCGTCACTGGGCTTGACAGCCCTAGTGATGAGGGCTCAGCAGAGCTTCTGCATCCCTACAGGAGGGGTGGCAAGAGGCATTGAGGCTCTGAAATTGGCTCTATGTAGACTGGGAATCACAATGCTCCTGGGGGTGAGCGCTGAGATGCAGTGGGATTAGCACATCTGTATTAGAAAATCAAACATGCCTGGGACCACTATCAGGTATGGAGACTAAACTGTAATGGTGGGGTTTGTATCTACACCATGAAACAAGGATGTCCCCAACCAGAGTCTTTCGGGAACAATCCCTCCCCTGTGCCTGGAATTTAGTTGAGAGAGAGCTGGCTTGCGTGGCATGGCATGGCATGGCATGGCCAAAAACATGCTGGAAACTGTTCAAATGATGTAGTACTGAGGATGACAGTGTCCCTGTGCCAAAGAACATCTGGCACTCCTTAATTTACTAGTGGAGATGGAAGCACAAGGCTGCACTTTAAGTAGGGGAGTGGTATTTGTCAGGCTGGGAGCTGAGGACTTCCTCTGGCACCCAAAACACGGGCGTCATCAGCATCACGTCTTTTAAAAGGCCCAACTTTTGGGAGTATTTGGTGGGAGCACATTCACGGTTTGGGGCTCTGCTCCAAACATTTTTGTGGCGGTAAGCCCTTCTTGTGAGAGCAACAGAAGTTGATTCTGGCTTCATTTTTTCACAGCAAACAGCAAAACATCCGCAAATGGATATCTCAGGCGCTGCATCCTACATGCTTTGCCTTCCTTCAAAAGGAGCGTTTTGCTGCCCTCTCCTGTCCAAAGGCAGGCAGAAAAGGCGCCGGACCGTTTGTAAATACGGTTTCAGGCCTCTGGGCGGAGAGGGAAAAATCGCGGTGGAATGTTTGAGGGCTTCACCGGCAGCCAGGAGAGTGCCCAGGGCATTTTTACCTTTGCCTCGATGCATCCCCCTTGCAGGCATGCCCAGGCTGGCTGGCTGGGCTGACATTCTCAGACTACCCGGAGCGTTGGCACAGCACAAAGCTAAAACCTGGCAGTGACAACATGCAGCCAGGACATATGATTGCACCTACCAAACTCACCTTTGGTGGAAAAATCCAGCTTCCTCTAGCTGTAGCGAATGATGTGACAAAGCTGTTCCCTAGATGCCTGCCCCTGAGGTGCTCTGAGAATGAGACTGAAGCATCGTATTGATTTGAGAAAAGGCCAGATAAGGGCTTTATCTGGGATGTCTCAGTCTGAGAAAAGAAATTGGAGCATGTTTCTGTCTGGACATCCCACCCTGGTCTTCAGAGGCTGTCTGCCTGGATCCTCAACCAGCTTGCGCTGTTATCAGCCCTGCTTGCTATCATGTTCCTTAGGTGACAATCTCCCCCAACCGCAAGAGAAGAAGAAAGCAATTGCTTATCAGCTCAAACCTGTCGCATCATGCCTCTGTTCACGGGACTTTCCATTGCTTTGGTGATTCCAGTAGTAAGGGACGTTACAATGATGCAGCCTGAGGATATTCAACTTGTATTAAAAGCTAGGTGGTGAATGGCTGGGAGACTGATGCTCTCCAAAAGGTCTTTAGGAAAAACAGGTGGATTTTTCTAGACACTGGCAGACACTGCTGCACCTGTGACATCTGGACTCTGTCAGCAAAATGAAAAACTCCAGGGAAAGGTGGACAAATGCAGGAAAATGACCCTGTTGTAAGAGCCAAATTACTGCCCTTCAGCACTGGAGATTAACTGGGTGCCTGCAGAGACATCAGGTATTAAACACAAGATCATGGGGTCTGGCCACAAGTATAAAAAAAGCCATAGAATTTTACGGAGTTATTAATAAGCCCACGTAGGAAGGTTCTGGTAGTGGGGGAGCGGCAGGGGTGGCTTCCATGAGGAGATGCCAGAAGCTGCGCCCGTGTTGGACGGAGTCAATTCTAGGCAGTTCCAAGACGGACCGACCGCTGGCCAAAGCTCAGCCCATTAGTGACGTTGGTAGTGCCTCTGTGATACCATATTTAAGAAGGGAAAAAAACCATGCTGTGCAACAGCAGCTGGAAGAGAGGAGTGAGAATATGTGAGAGAAACAGCTCTGCAGACACCAAGGTCAGTGAAGAAGGAGGGGGAGGGGGTGCTCCAGGTGCCAGAGCAGAGATTCCCTTGCAGCCCATGGTGAAGACCACGGTGAGGCAGGCTGTCCCCCTGCAGCCCTTGGAGGTCCACGGTGGGGCAGATCTCCCCCTGCAGCCCGTGGAGGACCACGTGCTGGAGCAGGTGGATGTGCCCAAAGGGGGCTGTGACCCTGTGGAAAGCCCAAGCTGGAGCAGATTTTTGTGGCGGGACCTGTGGCCCCACAGGGGACCCACGCTGGAGCAGTGTGTTTCTGAAGGACTGCACTCCGTGGAAAGGACCCATGCTTGAGCAGTTCGTGAAGAACTGCAGCCCGTAGGAAGGACCCACATTGGAGAAGTTTGTGAAGGACTGTCTCCTGTGGGTGGGACCCCACACTGGAGCATGAGGAGGAAGGAGTGGCAGAGATGATGCGTGATGAGCCCCGCATTCCCTGTCACCCTGCGCCGCTTGTGGGGAGGAGGTAGAGAAGTCGGAAGTGAAGTTGAGCCTGGGAATAAAAGTTGTACTGATGGTGCAGGATTGTTCAGACATAAGAATTCCATCTGATACCTTTCAAAGACACCAGAAAAGATGACTTTTCATATATCAGGTTGCCAGGAAACTCCATCACATTGCTCATGGGCTTGGATGTTGCTCCTCAGTATCTGCTATCAGGACATACATCTCATTCCAACTCCAAAACAGAAATAGACTATTTAGTCAATAGACTAAAACATCCCTGTGTTACCAACACTGTTTTGGCCACAAGTCCAAAACATAGCACCATTCCAGCTACTGTGAAGAAAATTAACTCTCTCCCAGCCAAAATCAATACACTGGAAAAAGCTTGAAGAAACAAGATCTAACTTCTTAGTAAGTATCTGTAAGTTACTGTCATCTCATTGCTTTGCAATACTGGCAGCAGTTTAGGCCAGAAACGTCTTTCCCCTACACAAGAAATTCTTTAAAATCTGCCTTCGAGTTCTTTTCTGAGAGAGACGGTGGAGAAAGAAGAGATTCTTTTGCCTAAAAATAACCTTTGTTTTTCTGTTTTATCTCACATCTTTGAAAAATGACTGCATTTGTGAATGCTCCCCGATAAGGTATCTTTTCTTTGATGTTTTGAAACCTGTTCTTATGTCTGTTAGCTTTTAGCAGTTAAAGTTCACATGCTGACCAGGATAAATGAGTCTTGACCCTCCAGGTGTTTCTCAATTAAGCACCAGCTACTCTTCAGGTCCTTGGGGAGCCCCTCTGATCCCAGGCACTGAAAGGGCTGAGAGAGGTGAGCTCCCTTCACTTATTTTTCTCTGGATTAGAGGCATTTTTATACCAAGAGAGGAGTGATGTTGGAGATGGCTGTGCCTCCTTCTGTGAGGCTTTCCTTGTGCTCCATCCCTTTTAGATCAATGCCTTGTACAGACATAAAAAGGGTTACACAGCCTGTTAGGAAGAAACTTTTGGTGAAGTTGCACTAATCTCCAGTTTCCCTGTGAGAGTGGACATAGATGTGGATATAGATGGACAAGATGGACCGTGTGGATGTAGATGGATGAGTGATATTCCATATCCCAATACACTCGTTTCAGAAACTCCAGCCTCTATGCCACAATTTTTTTCTGGCAAACTTTGAGGAGAGCTCTGTTTCAAGTGCCAGTTGTGTATGCAAAAAGCTGCTATCTCATACTTTCAATGAAGCCAGGATCAGACTCTGTCTGGCAGAAGTGCTTTTTGATGGGTGCTGGCTGCAATGGAGACACTGTCCCACCCTAACAGCTAGAAGCTAAAGCAAGATTGGCAAAAAGGCTTCGCCAGGGAAGCTAATGAGCTACTTGAAAAATTACCTTATGCATTGAGTGAGTTCTCCATCATGTGGAGATAAGAGTTCGCTGTCTTTTGAGAAGTGCTCTGATTTAATTTTTGATGACTGAGTATGATGTAAGAGTCTCTGAAGGAGGTGCTCAGCCCATGTTACTCTCAGACTTTATACTTTTAATCCATTCTGACCAAAAAAGTCTGTCTCCAAGTGATGGTTAATGCCTTGGAAGTGATGAGCGTGCTCAGAACACCTTCATATTCCTGGAGGACAAAGCAGACAGGAACTGCTTGCAAGCTTTCAGGATCCCAGAGCCATTGGCAGACCTAGAACTGCTTGTGTTACAAATTTGTCTGAGATGAGATGAGATAAGGGCTTGTCGCCCAACAAGGTCAAGGAGGAACCCCTGAGGCCAGAGTGGGGGAGCAGCCAGCAGCCACAGGGACCTTGTCATGAGCTAAAGGAGTAATTGGGCATTGTCATGATACCTTTTGGATCCCTCAAGTTTCACCTCAGTCAGAAACACCTCAATTGTTCCTGGGAAAATGGTACTTGCTCCAGTGGAAGATACTTCTAGATCTACCATGCACAGCTGGATGTGTGTCTAGCCTCCACGTCATCCCAGGACATAAGCTCCCTACCGCAGTCAACCCCTCCTGTCCATAATAACCCTACTGCCGTTGTCCTCTGAAGCCACTTGATTCTCCCCTGTTTTATCATAATTGTTCAAAGTACTAGCTAATTTGTCCATTATTATGGAGTTTATCAATTCCCCTGTTGCGGATTTGACATGCTGTGCTATGCTCTGGCTGTTCCCACTCTCAGTATCTCATTCTGTCTTTGTGCGGCAGGACACTGATTTACCTTAATGCCATCACTAAAGGCAAAGGTGCTCAGTTATGCAGTACCAAGGAAAGATGTGATGCTGGGCTGTCCATGAGGATTGAGGAGACTGGGAACCTGCTTCCTAGAAGATGCCCTGATATTTCTACTGAAGAGGACTGTGAGCTGACAGTGAGGCTTGTGAGGTCTCTACCCACACCACAAAGGTGAAGCATTGCCTCCTCTCTGAAATGGCCAAGCCCTGTTGCTTCAGGACAACAAACCTCAGCTCTGCATGCCCCAGAAACGATGACAAATGTGGCACAGAGAGAATCGGGTCAGTAAAAATAGAATGTGCCGAAGAGAATGACAAAGACACTGGGTGAGCTGCATGCACCCCACCCTACTGGGCAGCAGGCTCCTCTTTCTGCACTTTGATATCTGGCCTCCAGATGCCACAAAAACATCTGGTTCTTCCAATCAGCACCAAAAATGGTGTGACTGAGGAGAGCAAAATAGTGGTGCCATTGTGATCGGCCACCAATAGTAGATGCTGATAGAAATGCTGCAGGCTCAACCCAGAAGTTGCTTTCCTGATTCAGTGTGTAACGACTGTTTTCCTCTGGAGTTTGGTAAAGGCTAGCCCAAACAGTGCTGCTGCTCCTTGTGAACAGACTGTCGGTCTCCAGCAAATTATAAAGCTTACCAAAATTTAGTTTCCACTACAGTACTGTACTGGGTCTTTCTGTTAATGATAAATGGGGGGGGTGTGGGGGGGGTGGGGAGAAGAAAAGAAAAAGACTTAAGAGAGGAACTTGAAGTAAAAAGCTATGAAGTCACCTCATTTCAAAGGCTGGATAATTCACTGAATCTGGGCAGGCAGAAAGGTTGAGGACATGTAAGGCTGGAAAGCTTTGATTTGCAGAATAAATCCACCCTCAGAAGTCAGGGCACTGCTATTTAAACAACAAACATAGTTGCAATCCCATGTTCCCGTCATCAGTAGTGACTGTGGGCTTGCAAGGGCTGCCTCTCCTCTGTGCTGTCAGTGTGGAAGGGTATCAGCCTTGAAATGCCACTGCTGGAAGGGCAAAACTGTAGAATAGAGCAATGAACTTGGAAGAGCCTTGCTGGATGCTGTCCCCAGGCTATTAGAAAAGTAGCAAGCAACCTGTCAGAAGATGACACAGAAAGGAAGGCAGCCAAGGCAGCCTGGAAGGCGAATCCAGAAGCAGAGGGCAATCCTTCCGTGCATGAAGGATTTGTACGCTGTCAGAGCGCTGCACCTTTGCAAGGGGCCGATGCCCCCAGTCGGAGGTGTGAGCGCAGCTGCTGGGCACGCTACAGCCTTGCCGGGGAGCAGGTTTCAGACTCGTCCATCTTTGTGATGTGCTGTCCCGGCGGTGGGGAGAACTCACAGGCCCGTTCTGTGGGCTGGGACTGCGCTCACCAATGGAGATGTCCAAACACAGCTCTCCCTGCACACAGGAAACCTGGCAGTTTTCCGTGAAACGCTGTGTCCCAGGCAGCGGCCACCCGCCCTCCTGCCCTGAGGCGGCTTCCGGCGGCGCCGCTCCCGACCGCTGGGGGGTGCTCCCTGCAACGGCGGGAGATCTAAAAGGACGGGAGATCTAACGGCGGGAGATCTAAACTGGTGGGAGATCTAATGGCAGGAGATCTAACGGCAGGAGATCTAAAACGGTGGGAGATCTAACGGCAGGAGATCTAAAATGGCGGGAGATCTAACGGCGGGTGATCTAACGGCGGGAGATCTAACGGCAGGAGATCTAATGGCAGGAGATCTAAACTGGCGGGTGATCTAACGGCGGGCGATCTAACGGCAGGAGATCTAAAACGGTGGGAGATCTAACGGTGGGAGATCTAAAATGGCGGGTGATCTAAAACGGCGGGCGATCTAACAGCGGGAGATCTAACGGCGGGTGAGCCGAGGTGAGCGGCTCTGGCGCGGGGCACAGCGGCGTCGCCTGTAGCTCTGCCGGCCCAATCGGGCAGCCATGGCCCCCACCCGGCAGAAGGATACGTCCGCAGCTTTGCAGACAGCTCCAGAGGGACCATGCTAATCCCCGGGCTGCAGGCTGTGCCCTACTCCTACACCGGTGCTGGCCGGCAGCAGTGAGCAGAGCTGTGGGAGGTGCGCCCCGGCAGAGGAACTCTTCAGCTTAGTGGCAGAGCTCCAGGAGGAGGTGAGTAGGTTGAGGGGTATGTGGGAATTGGAGAAGGAGGTTGGCTCCTGGATCCACACCCTACCTTCCCTGGGACAGGCCTGTCGAGCAGACAGGACACAAGACTAGGGAAAATGTGGTCCCTCTCCAGAAGGAAATGGGCCACCCAGTTACCCGGGATATGGAGAATGCTGAGGTACTCAATGACTCTTTTGCCTCAGTCTTCACGGACAAGTGCTCCAGCTGCACTGCCCAAGTTGCAGAAGGCAAAGCTGGGGACTGGGAGAATGAAGAACTGCCCACTGTAGGAGAAGATCAGGTTCAATTAGCTAATGTGGAGTCTGTGATGGCCAAGGACTCAACACAGTGGGAGAAGGGTATCCAAAATGGAGCATCCTCATCTGAGCTCATATTTCCAAAAGAGGTGCTAACCTTGTACGGAGCAGCAAGGGATCAGTTTGGGTGCCTGACCACAGTAGCCACTGCACCACAGTAGCACTCGGTTTCCCCCAGGTCCTCCAAGTACATCTTATGTCCTACTGGATGTCTGATCTGCTGTTAGGACTTGCTCCCTTACGACAGCAGGCTTCACCTGTGCCCCATGACCCAAATGTGCTTCTGTCCAGATGCCGAAGCTCCCAAAGTCCAGGCATTGCATCCATGTCCCGAGAGCTGTGCAATGATACCGCCCATGTCTGCAGCCAGCCCCTGCTGCTCGTGCTGTTCTGTGGTTTTACTGACGTTCTGCCTGTTCCTTTGTTTCCGTTTTTGTCTGAGCTCTTGTATGTGAATATTTGAGCTTGTTTATCTGTTTCAGCTGAAAAACTCCACAAGCTCCAGCAAAATGCTAATAAGAAGCATTAGCTGCAGCTAATTGAACTGCTTCTATGATCCTCCATAATTATCTCCTGGTACAGCACCTACCCTGAGAGAGGCCGTCTAAGAAAGGCAGAATGGGTGCCAGAGATAATCAGACACAAGATCTGGGAAAAGCATTTAATTTTCTTATCCAAATTAAGATTTTTTTGGATTGATTACCTCACTAAATATTTGCTGTTGAGAGCAAACTAAGCTGGCACTGGTGGGGACTGCAAAGGCAATGACGGGTGCTCAATTATTTACAGACTTGCTTGGCTAGCTGAGTGTGCGCCAGGAATGCAAAGAGAGCTGTTGCTGGGAATCTCATCAGAGATTTTTTATTGGGAGTAAAAAGCAAGCAATGACAAGGGGGAATGTTCTCCTGAGTCAAAATGCTGAAACTTGCCCAGTGATAAATTGAGCTGTCACCAGGGCTTGATTACCACATCCAGAGCACGCTTTCCCCAAACTCCTTGAGTTTGCAGACAAGGAGCATAATACTGGGTTGGCACAGACCTTCGAGGTCAGCAGGTGCAATTGCTTGCAATGCCTTTAGAAATCACCATTAGTCAATGCACTAGCTTTGTCCTAACCTAGCTTGTAGGTCTTTTATTGGTGCAGCCCTTAGTTGGATTGGATGTACTGTATGCTCAGCAGGTGTGGCTGACTCCTTGCTAAACGGTGAATTCCTTGGTGGTCCTGATCTTTCACGGATGTCTGTAACTCACAGAGATAGAGGCAGCTCATAACAATTAAAACCAGATTTATAAGCTGTGCAGAGATGATGCAAACTGTCACAACATTTCATGAGTGTGGTTCAGGAGAACTGCGGTCACAAACCATACAATAGGGTTGCAAGTGAAGCAAAATTCATGTATTCTTCAAAATTGGGGAAGGAGAGTTTGGCAGCAGTAGCTGTTAATAAGCTATGAAATATGGGTTGCTGTTTAGGAAGCTCAAATATCAATGAAAAGCTATGCAACCCAGCAGAGCTAGCGGTGTGAATGGTTTTTATACAGATACATATATCAAAAAGAAAAGGAATCCTTGCAGTGGCATTGCGTATCTCACTGGTTGCAGATGCTAAAACTGTTGTTAAAGATCTAGAAAATCTGAGATGGGTTGAAGTCATGTGTTCAGGAAGAAGCAGGATAATGTCATCTTACATTCACAGCGAAATAGGAACCATATGAAGTCCAGGTGGCATTTTTGAAGGGCTGTGGGGAGATCATTCCCCTTTCCACTGAACTGGGGCTGGCAAATATTGGTCCAGCCTGTTAAAAGCTGCTGATCAGGACAATGCCCCATGAGGATTTGGACTTCTTCCCATCTGTGCGTGCACTGATCATGCTAGTTCCTGCTGTGGAGTCAAGCCTGGACTTGGGGCTGCTGCTGAGACCTTATCAACAAAGAGGTGCTTCACCCCTGTTACTTCATGCTGCTACAGACATTGCTCATGTTTATTCATCCCATTATGGTGTTTCTATTTGTTCAGTTGTAACATTAACTAGGCAAGATGCCAAAAAGCATCTGCTAATATTAAGCATATAATTATAACAATGATATGATTGCAAGTTCAGCTTCACCTGCTGTTATGAGATGGTGCTAGTTTGCCTGATAAAGGGAATTATGTTGGCATACTATATGCACAAGCTTCTTTTAGGTCTTATTTACACCATAAGTTACTAAAAGGATCTACTTGTTTATATGTATATGTATTTTCCACTAATGGGCTTTCATCCTAATCAGCTGGAGAGAGGAACAGCATGAGACTATCGGTGCTGTTTGTGGAGTACTGTGTTTTCTGCCTGTGTTGATTACTGTGGCTGGCTGTGTGTATGTTTGCGTATGTGCCTGTTGGCAGCACACGCTCAGTCTCACCCCTGGCACAACCTGGGACACAGAACCTCGCTTCTATCAGGCTACAGGGTACAGCAAATCCTAACTCACGCTGACCTTCCCCTACAATCTTCATGCTGGACTTGGGGAATACAAAGGATGGTGAAGAGCAAGGGATCAGATGGGTGCATGTCCTCCAAGACCTTGGGAAATGACTGCTGCTTGTGGATAAACTTTGCTTGCCCCTGCAGGACTGTCGCTGGACCAGTTTGCACCTACTCCCTGTGCACCTGAAGATCTTCTGTAAACTGCCCCAAAAAGGGTTTCAGAGATGCTGTCTGCGAAACCCCTACCTTACTGCAGTGTTGAACTATGCAGGCAGGAAGCACCTTTACCTATGCTGAACTATCTCTGGACTTCTTCAGCTGCCTGATCCAGCTTGCCCCTGGCTAAGGAGGTAAGCCTCATCGTTTTGATCCTGAACCTACCAGGACCTGAGCCAAAGTACCAGCTCCTGAGCCCAAAGCCTTGCTCAGCCCCCTTTCTTTAACACGCATCATTTTGAGCAGATCAGAGGGGACCTCTGCCTCAAAGTGTGGGGACAATCCCTTCATTCTGATTGAAGGAATGGCCCAGTAAGGTCCTTGGCCTGCAAATGTGAAGGCAGAAGTTGGTAGCACACTACTTTGTGGGTACTCATATCATCCTTAGCTTAGATAAAAGGGCCTGGAGGTGCCAGTTGAGCTTGCTTTTTGTCCTACACCAATGGCAGTGGCCTCGAAGGCACTAACAGGCCTTAATGGCCCTGGCCAGCCTCACCCACACCATTTGCCCATGGGCCCAGGAGTCCCATTTCAGTTCAGTCCCTGCCTGAGCCACCTCAGAGAGTGCCAGTCTCTTGCTCAGCCCCCAACTGCCTGTCCCCAGGGTGTCCAAGCACTCTGAGGATACCCTGAACAGCTGATGGAGTAGTTAGATCTGATGTTGTCTTAGTGCTTGAGCTCCCACGGCCAGAAAGGTTAGCTGGAGGACCAGCACCCCTCTGCCTCTCCATTGCATGAAGAAACGGTCTTGTTGTGGGAAAACGTTGCAGTAAATGTCTCCATGGGTCTTGTGACAACCCTATTTTATTTTGCTAAGCTTCCTTCTGTTTGGTTTGCCCTGGACTTTTTTCTCCTGCTCTACTACGGGTTCTCACACCTGCTGCTTTGCTATTAAGGAGAAACATGGAGTAACAGTGGCACCAAGTGGGCATATATGGGAACAGAACTAAAGCACAGCATGAGGGGATGTCAGAGAGGGAATAAATGTGATTGAGACTCACCATAAAGCTCCTTAAGGTCAGAGCATCGCACAATACGATCTAGTACCGGTGGGAGCCCAGCCCTGAATGGGAGGTTGGGTTGTGCACCTCCAAATACTCTTCCCTCAACATGGCTTGTGTGTACCAGGAAAGGTAAAAGGGGTGCAAAAGAGCAGTTCCGCCTCTTCTGATACAGCATCATCTATAGAGGTCCTTGCCACCAGCAGCAGAAAGGACAGAGCCCCAGTAAAATGGGGACCTGACAGAGGGGACACCCATCACCCATGCCCACTCTTGTGGCCTCTTGTCCACCCATGAGTCCTGTCAGGGCATCAGTGGGGAGCACTCTCTGGTTCTGCAAACCAGCCACAAGAGCTTTTGGAGACCTGTGAGCACCCTCTTTCCGGTCTTTTTAGCCTCAGTATTTAAATACATCACCTTTCTTCTGAAGCTGGTGCCCTCCAGAGTAATTTCATTTGCCAGGTCTGGGATCCCAGCTTCTAAGTAGGGGTCTTAGTCCTCTCTGGATGAGAGGAGAAAGCAATGCTGCTGTTCCTGTTCAGCATCAGCAGGACTGTGTCTATTTCTGCTAGCCAGATGAATGCCCAGGGCTTGTTTCAACCTCCTGAAGATTTTTGGGCCAACTGCTGTCCTGCAGCAATGAGTTTCACAGGTGAAACCCATGTGAAGAGTTGGCGTTGTGTTGCCACTACTACCAATGTGTCTCCCTGTTGCTTTCTCCATCTTTGGAAATCTGCTGGCCACCCTCCAATTCCTCTTTGGCAGAGGGATGACTGAAGGCAGCTGCTATACTTGCATCCATGTTGCTCCCCCTGGTTTCCTGGTACTTGGAAATGAAGACATTGGCAGGTGGAGACATTAGTCTCCTGGGGCCTGGCCACAGAGCAATTTGGGACTTAACAGAAGCATTCAATTCATGTGGAGGGCACAGGAATTTTTCATGCTGTCCCTGTTACTGCAACAGATGCACTCAAAGTGAGCCATCAGGCTTGGGAAGATGCTGAGCTGCAGATGTTCCTTAGGGAAACAGCAGGTAGGCACTTCTCCCAGGAACAGGATGGGATGAGCCACATGGCTTTGCCCTGGGTTTTGGTCCTCCCCTCTCCCTGAGATGCATCTCCTAGCCTGATGTCTAACCTTTCACAGCATCATTGAGTAGCCTGTGTCGGTCTGGAGATCATCTAGCCCAACCCCACTCAAAGCAGGTGCTCCTTGCCTGGCTTTTAACTACTATTAACTGCGAGGGTGCCGAGTCTGATGTGGGAAGGCACTGCTGCAGCTGCAGGTGGGCTGACTCAGTTGATAAACAGCTTCTTCCATCCCACAGATTCTTTTTTTCCATGCTCCTGGGAAAGTACTGGTAGGAGTCACCTGTGAGCCCTTTCATGGCAGGATGGAGCTACCTGGCCATAGCAGGTGACATGAGCCATTGGAAGACTGAGCCCAAGGGAAGTGAGGTGAGACTCTAGGATAGGAGGAAGTGGGAATGGAAGGGAAAAGACTGGGCATTAAGACAGCTGGTCCTTGCTACATTGAGTGTTAAAAGTTCCCCTGAGTGACTGGGAACGTTAAAGGAAGACAAAACCTAAAAAAAAAAAAAATTGCAAAAATGCACCTTCTGACTCAGAAGGTCCCTAAAAACCAGTTGGAGAAATGGCACTCCATACTTGCTGGGATTTATAGCCTTTTTTCAACAGCTGTTGGCGGCAGTGAGACACCAGGCTGAGCGTGCCTTGCACAGAATTATTAACATAAATGAACTACATATAGAAAGTTCTACTGCTCATATTATGAGGGTCTAGTTACAGTAAATCATGGTGATGGACACTTCTGTTTTTATTTTCTTTTTTTTTAAACTGTGTTACATGGGGAGCACCTGTGGAAGGTAATATATAGTCCCTCGTATCCATACTAGAAACAACAAACCATGTGCACCGATCCTTGTATTTGCCCATATTGAAACAAACTGTTTTGAGTTTACCAGTACACAGAGCGACCCACCTCAGGGTCCATCCTCTCCGATACCCCTACCCTGCAGCTTTCGTGCCCTCTGCACACCTTATAAGTGGTTAGTCAGGTTTTACATTTGAATAACTGATAGAAAAGTTAAATCTTAAAAGATTAATATTAACCACTGTGAAGTGTTGATAGAACTGTTAAATCAATGATCTTCTATTTATAATTACTCTTTGCTTCATTTTTACCTGATGCATTCTAGTGTCTTGATATAAATGACATGCATTTCCAGATTAAAAGCTTTGTTACAGACAGGTAGCCTTGCTGGGTGTAATTCAGATTTCCCCTGCTATATCAGTGCCTTCCTGTGAGGAGCATGTGCGTGTGAGTGGAGAGCTAAAGGAATGGGGCAGAGAACAGGGCTGTTACAGGCAAGGATGAAATGCAGCTGATGCGAGCAGGCTGTAAGAGAGAGAGAAGGAAAAATATGGAGTTAATCACCTTTATAAACAAACTCAGAACCTGGTAAAGATTATCCCTAGTTATAGATAATGTAGTTAATTTGCATGTGAGAGGTGTGATATGGACTGGCTTGTGACTGAGAATCCTATTAAGTTGCCAGAAATATTGGCTTTTCATATAAGCTTTCATCTTTGCTTTTCAATGTCCCAGGAATTAGTGAAACTTGAATCCTCTTCATGTTCTGTTGGCCAATTATTTATTACTTCTTGGATGTGATTGATCTGGATGTGCTGACAAAAACCTGTTTGGCCTTAGGAGCATCTTTGACACTGTCTTTGCTTGTGCTGGGTGGAAAAAAAACCCAAACATTTTTTCATCTTCACCATCCTCTGGTGTAAGTGGATCACACAGAAATAGCTGCACCTTTCTGGTTAATTTAAAAATTTTCTCTTTTGCGTTTCTATTGGAAATAGAAGAGTTTTCTGTAACTATTTTATTCTACCTGGATAGAGATGTGTATATACATTTTATTTTCATGTAGGCCTCTAAAGTAAAGGAACTTTTCTGTGAGGAAGAGGAGGAAGGGCAGGACTCCCAAGTCCCAGCTACAGAGGCAGAGGAACTGTTTGCAGACAGATTTGAGAGAGCTGTAATGCTAAGAGGGATAAGGGCTGTGAAGATGAGACATGGCCACTTGGTCCTTTCTGCTTAGGTAGAGCTCAGTGATGCCAGGTGACAGCCACAGAATGGATCTGCAGATGCAGTTTGGTCGTGCTGTTTGACTAAACCTCCTTAGAGACACCCCCCCACCCCTCCCCCCACCCCCTTTTACCTTCCCTTTGTGTTATATACCTCTTCATTTTTATTCTTTTACTCCTCAAGGAAAGAGGAGAGAATAACGCAAGAACCACAATTAAAGCAAAACCCCAGCTGATGGCCATAACAGAGGGTATCGCTCATGCATTTTGCTTCTTGTTATGCCCCATCATCGTCCCACCTGTCTGTCGTGCATCTGGCACGGCAAACCACGTCAGGCAGAGCCAGTCGCTGGTTTTACTGGAAGCTGTAAAACAAGAACAGCTCTGCCGCTCCCCTCGCCGCGGGGAGGGGCTCCGCTCCTCCGCGCCTCTGGCCGCCACGCCGGGGACGACGACTTTCCCCATTCTGTTCTGCTTGTCTTGTCTCTGTTGCTCTTCCCTTCCAGCGGAGGCGGACAAAACCCCAACAAACACATCCCAGCGAGTAAATCGCCATGGAGGCGGCTGCCCGCCTGTCGAGACCCCGGCCGCGGGCGGGGGGGCGTTATCCCCGGGGCCCGCGGCCCTTCCCCTCCGTCCTGCCCTGCCCTTCCCCTCTGGCTCTTCCCCGCCGCGGAGCCCCCGCCGCCGCCTCCATTCCCATGGAAACTCCGGCCTCCCTGGGCGGAAAGGGCAGTCCGAGAGGGGACAAAGGGAGCGCGGGGAGGGGGGGAAGTGCATGGGAAGGGGGTAGCGCCGGGAAGGAGGGAGGAATCCGAGGAGAAGAGGCACAAGCGAGCCCGGCCGGGGACCGGGGAGACAGAGCTGGGCAAAGTTGGAGCGAGAGAGGAGGGCCGGAGCCGCGGGTGCGCGGCGGGAGCCCCCGCGGCAAAGGCCGGGGCTTTGTGCGTGGCCTGAGGTGCGGGGAAAGCGGCCGGAGGGGCCCCGCGCCCGGCCCCGGGAGCCTTGGCCTGAGCGGGCGAGGCCTGCGCCGGTGGGGCGGGGGCCGATGCGGGGGGCAGCCGAGCTGGGCGAAGAGTGTCCCGGGGGTGTGGAGGGGACGCAGGCAGCGAGAAAATACCAAGTTGCTGGAAGGAAAAGAGAGCTGGAAGCAAGACCTGGGAGCAGCAGAGGTGGCTGCAATTCCTGCAGAGGTGAATACGTCAGGCTGAGGGACAAGCGTAAGTGATAGACAGGATTTGGGTTACCAGAAAAATCCTGAGAGTGTGGGGGGGGTTTGTTTGTTGTTGTTTGTGTGGGTTTGGTTTTGTTTTTTTTTTTTTTGATAAAAGAGACAAAGCCTGAAACTTTGAAATTAGAAAGAGCGTGGGGGTGGAAGGGACTTGGCAGAGCCTGGGCAAGCAGCTGGCACAGCGCTGCCTGCTCTGGTGCCGGGGGATGCTGGGTGGGTGTCACGGCCATGCTGGGCTCTGGGAGTGGCTCTGAGCTATCAGCTGCATGTGGAGAAATCGGGCAGGTTGTGCCCATGCTGTGCCACACAGCCAGGTATCCACGGTAAACTGAGGCACCGTGCCTTCGCCACAAGAGGTGAAGCATAGCACTGGGGGAGGATGGCAGTTTGCAGCTAAATAAGTAATTTTAGGGGTAAAATACTATTTTTTTTTCTTTAGTGAAAATAACATGATGTTTTGTTAGAAGTAGGTGGATTGTTATTCCTTGGAAGAAAGGAGACTTTCCAGTCCCTTGACCCTAAAATCTGCCCTGAATATATGCATCATGAATGGCTCTGTCCCGCTGGAGACATCAAACTCCATCACATCTAAAAGCTTTTTGGGTCTCATGATGCTAGCAGCATGCGCAGATTGCTAATGCTAGTTTGCTGTAAAGAGTGAAGAAAGAGGGACTGCTTTTGCCTTCTGGATGCTTCAAATCAAAGTATTGTTGCTATAGACTGGGGCAGAGATTTCTCAGAAACACCGTCTTGCTGATGAAACTCTCATGTGGAATCTGGTTATGTGTCTATAATCGTACATGTGTGCATGTGTAACGGTGGGACTGCGCCTAGCCTGCTTTCTAGCAGACTTCGTGAGTGATTCTAAAGGTGCGTTGTCACGGTCTCTGCTAGTTTGGATCTGCCATGATGCATCTGTTTTGCAGGCTGAGGAACTCTAGGGTCACGGTATCCTCCCTGCTTAAGTGTGTGTCCAAGTAGCGTGTTCTTGATATTGCCACCAATAGCGTAACACTAAGTTTTGGAAAGTCCTTGTAGGATGTGGGGGGGAGGATTTTATCCTTGTTTTTTTTGCGGTAGAGTTTTCCAGGCCCAGGGTCTGGAAGGGCCCATCTCCTCTGTTCATAGGACTGTGGTACCACCAACTGCACAGCTGGGAGGAAGGGGGTTTTTTTGCCCAGTTCCTGACTTGATCTTTATCTGCTGATGTGGGGTAGCGTCTCCGATGGCTGTTGAGCTCTGCACAGGCTGTTCGCTGCTTTGCAGATGGCTTCGCTTCAGAGTACAGCGTTGGCTTCATTCCCGGTGCCCAAGTGAGAGCCGCAAGAGTAGGGATGGGGTGCCAACCAGATCTCATTGTCAGTAGAGCTGCTGGTGTGGATGACCAAGGACACGGTCTCTGGCCCCTGCTAAGATGGCAGCAAAGTTGACCTTGGCCGCCCCAGGTGCTGCCAGGCCGGACCTCAGCCATTCTGGGTATGCCAGATAGAGGACAGCGTTTCCTCTGCACTGCCCTGAGCTGGGGATGTGGTCTGTCTTGGATACCCAGCCTGGGCCATCCCTCTCTTCTGCAGCCATTTTGAGGATCCCAGTTGAGGACATGTTCTCAACCTCTTGGGTAAATCCATCCGTGCTGGACACCCTCTGGCTGCTTGCTCGAGATCCCCACTGGGGATGTGCTGCGGTGGGTGGTGACATGACAGGGAGACCCAGGTAATGCTCCTAATTTCCAGTGCCTGGTCTCAGCCAACTCACTCTGGTCCATCCAGCACAGAGGCTAAAGGGGGATGCTCTGGTCCACAACTTTTAAATCGGTGCTCTGTAGGCAGAGGGTGTTAGATTTGGAATTTCTACTGGCATCTTCCTTTTCTGTCACTGCCTTGGCATCTTTTAGTCTGTGTTTATGCTCTACTTTGTGACATCAGTCTCAGTCCTGCATTGATTTTCACAACAGCAGTTACAAGTATAGGCCATAGGTATCTTTGCTCGGGCACTCATGTGGGGCGGTGTCAGTTTTAATTTTTCACTTTGTGGATGGGATCCAACCTGCTCCCCAGAAATATCAGCTTCTCTCTCTCTCTTTTTTTTTTTACCCTGGTGGTTACTGCTTCAGCTTCCCGGCAGGAGCTAGTCATGCCCTCTTGCTTCATCTATCTTATTTGGGATGCAAAAATAACTCCTGTGGGGATTAATACCAGCAAAATGCAAATCAGTTGTGTATATCTTGGATACTAAGATGACAGTTGAGCTGCTTTTTAAAAGAGCATCCGCTGTAATTTAAGCTTTAACATGTAGACTTGCTGAGTTGTGCCCTTGCCCAGCAAGCTGCAGTACAGCCACCAATGCCAGCCCATGCACCAAAGGCAAAAGCTTCTGAAACTGGCTCCGTGTCTCAGGATGACATGTGAATTATCAGGGGGAGCAAAATGAAGGAGTCACTGATGAACATCTTCTAGATGAGCTCAGTCACTGTCCCGCAGATGGTGTGAGGCTCAGAAAGGCGCTGGAGGGTTTGAAGATGCTTTGTGATGTGGTGGTCAAATCAAGTGCAAGGTACATGGCTGCATTTTGGGTGCTTCTGACATGGCTGGCAGAAGAAGAAAAAGCAATAGAGAAGGGATTACAAGTTTAGGAAAAAGACAAGAATATACCTTGCAAATTGTAAGGATTTGGGGAAAACTCTTCCCCATTGTGGGTACATGGGTTAATGGGCTTTGTGGTCTGCAAGCATGCAGCTTCTAAAGCTTTATCCTTAGCTTGGTGGGACTGTCTCTTTGGTGACTCTTGGAGAAGGTTTTATTAGGTAATAGGGTAGTTAAGTTTGCTATAAAACTTGTAGCCATGGATACCACAAAACAGTCCTAGCTCTGGTATGGATTTTCTATTGCTGTTTATTTAGGTGTGCAAAGAAATTTTTGAATCTCCCATCACTGACGATGCTACCCTAGAGCAACTGGACACGAGGTGGTATCCTACTGCTCAAGTAAGACATGCTCCAGCAGCCATCTTCCCGCTTAAGTCTTTCTTTGTCTTGCAAAAGGACTTTCACAGCTGTTTATAGGGTAGTAAATTATCTTGGTTCATCGCGTCCACTGCATCCTTGCTCATGGCTCACGTTCTTCCTGTCTGCAGCAAATGGTTTGATGCTGGAAGGCGATCTGGGATGAGCTGGGTGCCAATTTGCACCTTGCTTGGACCCCCTGCAGCTTTTCCGCTTCCATCACGCTTCTCTCTGCTGGGGACACTCATATTATTAACACCTTCGTCTCTGTATTTAAAGAGGGATATTGCTCTCGTCTCAAAACATGCTGCCCAGCTTACTGAATTTCACTGTCAACTCTTACCACAGAAATGGGTGTATCGGCATCCCCCAGCAGCAAAAATAACCTACCTGCATCTATGCTCCCCAGTCCAGTCTCTGCTTTCCAAGTATGTCTCATACGGAGATAACAGAGGGACAGTCAGTGCCTTGCGGAAGACTGGCCAAATTATTGAAGGTACAAAGATGCCTGGCAGGCGGCCTGAGGATTTGAAGTTGCACATTGCTTTCTAGCATTCAGTGGGGAGCATTTGCTACCATGTGGTTCGTGGCCACATGCTTGTGCCAGCATGGGCGTGTGCTGGGACGGGGATGGAGAGAAGGCGAGAGGCTCTGGTGGCACTCCTAGCAGTGCTACTGACCAGGGGGTGCTCTTTAGGGGTGCAGCCTGTGATGCATCCATTTCTCTGCAGCAGGTGGTTCTTCCCATTTCACTCTGTCGGAAATGTGTCGTTTTCACCAGGACCTGCTCAAACTCCTGGACCTTTCCAGTTTCTGGTGCAACTAGGGCCGATTGGAGCAGGCTTTCTTCCAGTTGTTCAGTGCTGTTTGGCTGATAAAGATTTGAGCATGTGTGCTGCTGGGCTATGTATTACCCAAAGACGTATGAGAGCGTAGGCAGGCAGAAGGGAAAGGCAGGTTGCAGAGCTGCAACAAGCCCCAGTCCAGCTCCGGTCGGGAGGAATGCGGGTTCTCTCAAAACCCATCCGCCCTCCGACTCCCGGGCCACGGCTGCCCATAAAGCCACAGTCATTCTTCTGAGGTTTGTGCAATTTGATATTTCATCTCCAGATTTTCTACTTGCTGACGAAATCGTTAATGACTTCAAAATAGTCATTGCTTTTGAGGTACAGCCTCCCAAAATCATATTAAAAGAGTTGGTGTCATCTCCCATGAGGAACACGCATAGTGCAGCCACAGGCTGTGTTGAGTTTTTTTTCTTCCTTCTGTATTGGTGCTTTATAACTTTGTCTAAGATTTATTATATAACTTTTTTTTAAGCGCAGCCTTTGTTCACCCTGTAGATATAGGTGTTTTCTAGACTTTGCATTTTCTTGAGGTACTGGTGGGATTACAGTGCTACACTGGCACTACAGTTGGTTCGTGGAGTAATTTAATTCAAGGATTATTGATTTACTGAGTATCTCTTGTAGCAGGAAGGGTTTTGTCTGATCAAAGTTAGACCCCTGCCTTCTTTCCCACCGCTTCTAGTTGGATTTTACTTGTCAAGGCAACCGTAAACCTTTCCAAAGCCACAGAACATCAGTAAAAGGAAAATCAAATTCTTTGGTTTTGCACTCGGTGTGCTGAGGTTGTTAGTGCTGTGCCTCTCCTCATTAGCACCATGTGACTTCATAGCCCAGTCTGTGTAAAAGTCAGTACTTTGCCAGCCGAGGAGGGAGGCAAGGATGCTTAGCATAGAATTACCAAGGGAATTTATTCTTTTATAGTTTAGCTACATGTGTAGCGGTGCCCCAGCCTAATGCATGGAGGACACAGATACAGAGGAAAGCAGGGATTACGTATGTGACAATACAGTTGTAGAGACCAATGAAATTTTTCACGTTAAGAGGTGGGCTAATCTGTTACTGTTGCTCGCATAATCAGTATGTGCTTGTCCCACGCAGGATCAATACGTGCTTGTCCCATGCAGGTGATACACACGTACGGTCAGTGGTGTGATGATCTTCATTGGTCTAAACCAATGACCTGTACAGATGGCGGTGGTGTTTAGATTCTGGTCGGTTGCAATTCTGGGTGTGGTTATACGCCTCGTTCCATCGAAGGGTAAATCTTCTATTGTTTCACCATTGGTATGGGGTGTTCTCAGCCAATAAGAGCTGGCTTAGGTTGGGTCTTAGGTCACATCGACCCTGAGGTAAAAGCTTGCAGTCTCAGGTAGCGTTCATTCTTCTAAGCAAGTCGTATTGCAGTTAGCATCTCGCTCTTCATGTTTGTCCCTAATTAAGAGCATGTTTGGGAGTAAACAGTACTCTCAAATTCATGCAGCTTAGAAATGCAAAATGTGTTTGTTCACAGCAAGGAATTGTGTCACAGAGTTTGATCAATTGTTCAATAGTCCAGCAGATGTAAAAGGATATTTCCTGGTGTTTTGATGTCATCTTTTTTCCACTGGAAGATGCACATAGAAAAATGTTGAACCCTTGATTGACAGCTTGCTTAAAATAAAAACATGATAGCTGCTTTTTCTTTTATTTCACTGCTCAAGCCACAGGTTTCTGCATTTTTCATCACGACAAACAGCTTTCTTCATCGTTGTCAGTGTTCAGTGTTGTAAGCTAAATCCTCTTTCATCTTTATCTCTCTTGGCTTCTGCAGTGAGGATGCAATGATGATACCAAGGGAGATGTAGCAATTAACTCTACTCCAGGATTTAGCTCTGCCCTCAGTCGAGCTAGAGATGCTCCAGAAAGGTTGCCAGAGACGCAGAGACAAGCCTGCATCCAGGTTTTTGCTGCATCCCTGCTGCCGAGCGAGATATAGATCATACCCAGAATTATTACCCATCCCTGTGGAAGAAGAGGATGCCTAAAGATGTTGATTTGCAAGGGAGATCGATCTGGTCACTGGGTTTTCACACTGCCTCAGTGCCATGCCGTGAGAGCGGGGTGTCGAGACCCCTCCAGTGATGCAGGGGGTGCGGGATTTTTCAGTTCTGGTGCCGACACTGCACTCACGGTGAGGTCTCTGTGGCGCAATGGACGAGCGCGCTGGACTTCTAATCCAGAGGTTCCGGGTTCGAGTCCCGGCAGAGATGATCTCCAGGCAGGTGTCTCTTTTCTTTTAATGCATGTTCCTTTATAGGTCCCAATCCGTTATGTTTATAACACCCCTGAGGGCTTCAGATGGGAAGATAATGACTTTTCACGACACCCTCTCTACAGCTGATGCATGTAACAGTCATGTGCTCCCCTTCTAAGCCATCTCTCTTTCATCATATTCCCCTTTCCTCATTCCTTCTGGTATCTCCTGAATAGCTAGGTGTTTTAACCCCACTTGTTCCCCCAATACTGCTGCTTATGGGTCCCATCTTTGATACCTTCTTAAGAAAAGTACCGTGCTTTCCAGTAGAAGTCAGGTGGTTAGGCAGTGGTTTAGAGCCTTCTGTTGATATTTCCTGTGATAAATGTGGTCATTTTTTTCAACTGTGTGGCAAAAAAATGTGGGTCTATAGTCTGAATTTCCACCTTACAGAAATTCTTTGCAAATGCTTTTATGTTTCATGTTTTTACTTTGAAGATGTGCGTTTGCCGGCAACCACCTCCACATCCCCATGGGGGTTTGTCTTCTTAAGTAGCAAATGGACTCTTCTTTTTTTCTTTCACAGATGGTCTAAGTTATTAGTATGTAACTTCATATGTGATCTCATTGCTATCAGTAGTGAGAAAGGACAGAGGGGAGCTGCAAGTGAGTGCAACCGTGATTGGTAGGTGAATGGGTTTCAGTGGGGGCTGCTGGAGGGCTTTTCCAGGCTGCTGCAGCTGTTAGTTACGGTGGAGAAGTGCTGAAGGTTGGAGGAAGGGTGCTCGACCTGGGCACTTCATATACTCTTCAGAGAGAAGTTCCTTTGTGGCTTGTTGGAGGCGTACGCTCAGCTCTGGAGAGCCAGGCATGCTGCTTGGACCAGTGAAGCTTGTGAATAAACATAGAAGGTGTCCTTGGATCAGCCAGGTCCATTCAGATCTGGGTCACTGTAGGAACTACCGATCTGTTTCCTCTGAGCTTCTAGTGTTGCTCCACACTAGAGAGCCCACTAGCTGAACTTTGCGGAGTACAAGTGCGCTGCACTGCATGCTTGCCAACACAGGATATGATCCCATTGATAGAGTTTCTAGATGCCAATGGAAAACCAGTCCATCTCTATCGCAGTAGCTGGTGAGCTCGGTTTGTTGTTTCTTTTTCCTCTTTTGTGAAAATGCTGGAGTTTGGCCTTCCAAGACCCTGGTGGTGCTAAAAGTTCTGCACGCGCGTTCACCGTGACGTAGGTGTCGTGTTCATGACATCTGGGGGGGTCCTGAAAGGCCAGAAGGAGATTGATTCCAAGAAAGAGAAAATACGTGTACAGTGGGCATGGGTGCACAGCCACCCAAAGTAAAATTTGGTAGAAATGAGGGGAGAAAGGACAGATTCTGCGGAGATCACTTGTAACCTTCAACGCATGGAGAACGGAATATGTATTTTCCTTTTAGGACATAGGCAGCAGGAGCAGGATCCCACTGAGCAGGACCCCACTGCGGTGGAATGCGAGGCATAGGTAATCCTGGCTTTGGTTGGGCTGGTGCTCGCAGCTGTCCCGTGCAGTGCATGTGTGGGATTGGTGACTGCAGCAGGTCTGCAGAAGGTCTCCAGGTCTCTGCCTGCCTCCCCACCTCCGTCTCCTTCTCCGCCTGCCCACATACCTGTCCAGTTCCCCAAACATCTTCCTCTTCTGCCAATGCTGCCCTGCACCCCATCACCATTTACATTTTTTCCTACATCTCCTCTATCTGGCACCATACCTGTATTTTTTTACTCTCTTCCTGTGTTTAATTTCCCCCCATTTTGGGTCTTTCCCCCACCTCTTCTGGCACCCCTCCTTCCTCCCTATGTCCTGCTGCCCTGGGGCACTGTGCTTGAGGACGCTTGCTGCCAGGATGTCTCCTGTCCCTGGGCGAATAAACATTTCTCTGTTCTTCTGTGCCCGTGGAAGTGCCTACAGCCCCCCGTGCAGGGTCCTGGGAAGCGGTGAGGAGCTGTGGGGCTGAAGCCATGGCCCCCTGCTTCCACAGCCTCCAGCTGTGGCAGCTCAGGTGGACCTGTGGGGTGAGGATGGGGCTGGGCTGATGGTTAAAAGGCTGCAGGTGCAGATGGGCTGGGGCAGCCCCAGGTGCAGCTGGTGAGGTTACTGCTCCTGACGGAGCTCCTCTGGGGAGCCTCCTGGAAGAGAAGCGTTGAGGCACCTGCTGCCGGCTCCTCCTGCTGCTGGGTGGGTGAGGGTCAGGCAGGCAGCACTTTGGAGGAGGAAGAGGCAGAGGGAGAAGCCTCGGGGCAGTGAAGGTCTCCTGCATCCCTGTGCCTGCGTCCTGGCCCATCTCTGCCACACTTCTCCAGATCTCTGCCCGCCTCCTTGCCTGTCCCTGCCTCCGTCTCCTTTTTGGGCTGTTGGGATGAAGCTTTTTGCTCTTCTGCCAACACTGCCTTGTACCCTGTCACCTTCTACGTTTCCTTTTTATGCCTCTCCCTTTCTGGCTCCCCACCTGCTACTATTTTATTCTTCCCATGCTTCCTTCTTCCTTGTTGCATGTGAAAATTGCATTTCTAGGTCTCCCTCTACTCAGTGATGTGTCTCTGTTTTCAGTGACTCCCTCATCGCTCTTCCAATGTCCTTTCCCTGTGGCTGTCTATGTGGCTTGCTCTCCTGATATTCCACTTCTTACCTGTATGGCCAGTACTTCAATGCTTTCTGAATTTTCTCTCTCTGCATTTATCCAGTTCTGTGTCTGTGTTTTTTAATTCTTCCTGCCAGTCCTCTGCTTCATTGCTTTTAAAATTTTGTTTCAAAGTCTTCATTTATTTAGTCTGATGGCCCTGTTTTTTAATTTTTTTCCTCTCGGCTCTTAATCCCTTCACTTTTAAAATTTTCTATGTCAACTTTTATCCAGTTCACGGTCCCTGTTTTTTAACTTTTTCCTGTCTGTCCCTTACCCTATTGCTTTTAAAATTCTCTGTCTACTTTGATGAAAGTATGTCAATCCCTATCTTTAATTGTTGTTTGTCAGTCATTGTGCTCTATTGGTTTTAAAATTTTTTTTTAGTGTGCTTTTTAATTTTCTTTCTATGTCACTGTTGATTTAGTTTGTTGTCTGTATTTTTTGTCTCTTCTTATTCCCTCCATTTCTGAAACTTTCTAATTTCTCCTTTTATAAAGCTCCCAATACCTATTTTTAAATTTTCCTGCCTGTCCCTTACCCCCTTGCTTTTAAAATTCCCCTGTTCCCCTCCATGTGTCTCTCTGCCCCCACAAATGCTTTCAACCAAAATGTACCAAGTGCAAGTTTTCCACCGTGTGAGGTTTTTTTATACTGTGATGTGCCCTGCCATGCCCCCTGCCCTCCTGTCTCATACCCCTTCTCCCTCTTCTCCTCCCTCCATCCTTACCATGTTCCACACTGTCCCCCCGTAATTCCTCTTCCTCCAGACCCCTTGGGTGCTGCCTGCACCCCCCACCTGCCTGCTGCCCCCCCCCACTTCCCTGCACCCCTCTCACCCCCCAGTCTCCCTTCTATGTTTTGGATTTGTGTGAAAACACTGTAGGTAACACAGGGATGTGTTAATTATTGTTGAGCAACACTCGCACAGTGTCAAGGGCTGTTCTGCTCCTCGCCTTGCCCTACCAGTGAGCAGGGTGTGCATCAGGAGCTGTGAGGGGACATCTGGGACACGTCCCAGCCCTCCGAGGGGCTGGGACAGCTGACCCCAGCAGACCCAGGGGATATTCCAGACCATATGATGTCATGCTCAGCAATAAAATGGTGGGGAGGCTGGGGGGGCGCGCTTCTTGGGACTGACTGCGCGTCAGTGAGTTGGTGGTGAGTAATTGCATGACTTGTCTCTCTTGGGTTTTAGTTTTCTCTTGTTTTTTTTCTTCTTACAAGTGTTTGTGGGTGTGGTTTGTGGGGGTGGGTGGGTTGTTTCTTTTTAAGTATTAAACTGTTTTTATCTCAACCCATGAGTTTTCTCACTTTTACCCTTCTCATTGTCTCCCCCATCCCACCCAGATGGGGGAATGAGTGAGTGGTTGTATGGTGCTTAGTTGCCAGCTGGAAATAAACCGTGACAACTTGCAAGTTGCTAGCCCTGCCCGGCTGATGCTTTAGGCTCTCCTTGTTATTCCCACCATCCCGATGAGCTGTCCTTATTCTTCACTGCTGCTTTCTAGTGCCTGTTGCTCCATAAGCAGCAGCGTTCACGCTGTGCCCACAGACCCATCTGCCGACCTCTGGGACGTAACTGCCAAAGAGAAAGAGCGAAACAGCCCCGGCACAATCTGCAGCCATTCTGCCTCTGAAGGGACCCACAGGCCCCTTTCTCTTGCCCCTTCCTCTGCCCAGCTGGGCTGGGAAAGTACGGTTGTTGCAGAAGCTGCTACACACCCTGGGGTTCCTTCTTAGGCTGTCGGCTTTGCCCTGTGTCTGGGCTGCCGAGGCCATCGACTGCGCGTGGGACACAGGCAGCCTGGAGAGCTTTAGCCCAAGTCCTTCCTCTCCCCTTTGGGCAGCAGCGGTTCTGCCGCTGCTACAGGCAGCTGCTTTCGCGGGGGCGAGGGGCTGGGACGGCAACAGGCCGCTGCCCGCTCCAGTCAGAGGGAAGAGGCTGTTCTCTGGGCACCTGGTGCAGGGCAAGCGGAGGGACGTTCTGCGCTGCTGATGGCTCTTTACGAGGGAACTGTGCTCTGGTTTTAGCAGAAAAAGGTGTTGGTCCCAGGCAGCCGCGTATCGCTGTGCACAGCTCTTTGGCTGGTGTCTTGCTTGTTCAAGTAAAGGCGTATTTCTTGCCCTGCAGTCCTCCTGACAAGTCAGAGGTTCGAGTTACAAAAGCCTTTTGCCATCAAAGCAAGATGACCGCTAGATTTCTACCAGCACTGTATGTCAGCTGTGTTGCTGGCTGAAAATGGCTGGCAGGCCAGGAGATAGATAGAGGGGTCTCAATTAAAGAAAGCGAGGGTTGAAGTGTGTGTTTTAGGGAGGTGAATTAGGCAGCCGAAGGAACTGAGCTGCTCGCCTGACCCAGTGGCAGAACAGCCCCTCCAGCCCACCAAGTATTGTGTGTTGCAGGCAGCAAAGTGCTCACTGGCAGGAGCGGCAAGGAGCGCAGGGCTCCGCGGCTGCCCGGAGCAAAGACGGATCCTCCCGGGCTCTGCAGTCACCTGCTGAGGACATCTCACAGCCCAACGTGCCTCTCTGCTTTCCCTGCTGCACGGCTCGCTGTGCGCTGGAGGGCAGGCTGGTAAGGAACATTGTGCGCTGTCTCTTACCAAAGTGACAAACCCTGCCCAGGAAGCCTGGTGTGGATGCAGGGTGAGGAGAGCAGAGCACTGGTAGCACAGAGGTGAGGAAAGGTGCAAACTACACAACAGAGCCTCTCGGTCACCAGCATATCATTGCTGGTGTGCAGCTCAGCCGCTGGCACCGGCTCTGCTCGGCCGTGCTGTTTCCTGCTGACCGCGGCTGCCCCTCTGGCACAAAGCAGCTTTCCGTCCCTGCCCTCCTGCCTTCAGGACGCCGTCTGTGCTGCTGTCTGTTTGAAAACTCTCTGCGGTGTCTGCTGCCGTCGCTGCTGGGGCAGCGGACCATGAGCCCTGTCCGCCCGGTGAGCAGTTGCCGTGTTGGGATGGTAGAAGGGGGCTGGTCTGGGCACCGGAAGCTCTTCCCGCACGGCTCGCAGGCGTTTGGAGGCTCCTGCTTGGTCTCCTGCCTGGGGGACGCGTCCCCTCCCGCTCCACTCGGTGACGTGCCCCCCCTCTCCAGGCTCTCCTGCCTGTCGCCTGCTGGGGAGACGATGGTCCTCAGAGGACAGGGATAGGATGGGGAGGGGATGCCGATGCAGCTGGCAGCAGCCCCATCTCCACCTCGGGCGCTGACCCTACCGCACGCCGCCCTCCGCTCCCAGCCCACGGGGATGACCACTGAGCCCTATGCTGAGCCCAGCCCCATCCCGGCATCTGCCCAGTGTCTCCCCAGCTTGCTCCTGCCTCGGGGCAGTGGGTGCCTGGGTCCATGCGGGGCTGGGAGCCCTCTGTCCCCTGGGGAGAAGAGAAGAGGAATCGGGGGGTGGACTCGCCTGGGACGAGCAGCTTCAGGGCTGGGGGTCTGGTGGCAGTGCAGACCCCCGGCACAGGGCCCGGTAGAGGCTCTCACCACCATTTCCATCTGGACCACAACAGGGTCAGACAGGCCGGAGCGCAGCGAGGGGCCTGATGGGCAATGGGGACCCATGGAAACAATGCTTCACCCCCAAAACCTGCCAGAGGCTGTGCAGGGCAGGGTGAGGATCTGCAGGCGCTGGGGGAGCAGAAACCCCACCCCATCAGGGGTGAGTGGCCCGGGGCAGCCTGAGGACCCCTAGCCCCATCACTCCTCCACAAAAGGACGTGGGGGGGACATGGGGGGGGGGTGCAGGGGGGAGATGGGGAGACCTGCCATTTGTCATGGTCTGGCTGTCCCAGCACGGTACGGGAGTCCATGCCCACCGTGATCCGTCGAGGGTCCCACCACTGTCCATGGGAGCACAGGGACCCTCCAGGAGCCCTGGGTGGGTTGGTGGTGCTGGAAGGGGCTGGAGCAAGCGGCAGGGCTGGGGAGGGGAAGGTGGGGGACATCGTGGGAGCATCCCGCTGCCTGTGCACGCTCACCCCATCCTGCCCCAGGACCCCGCCCCCCAGTTCCCTTCCTCTGCAGCTGCTGCCTCCCCCCCAGCCCCCTTCCTCCATCCCAGCAGCAGTGGCAAGGGGGGCTGCTGCACCCTGGGGGAGTCAGGGGCTCTCTGCTGCCCCCCTGGACTCCTTCCTCCCCTCCCCATGTTCCCTCAAGGACTCTTTTGGCTCAGCAGCCCACTTTGGACCCCCAGAGCCTGACCCATGGCCTCACTAACCCCAGAGCGCTTGCTCGCTCCTCGCCACCAGCCAGGACTCCCTGAGGACAGCCGTGCTCTGCTCCAAGCCACCCAGGTTCTCTGGCCCCTCAACAATTCCCCCAAGGTGTTTGGTTTTGTCCTTTATTGCTGTTCCAGCTGTTCAGGTGCGAATTACTGTACTTGGTACCCTTTGTGATATGGGTGTGGTTTTTTCGCTTCAGCCCCACTCTCATGTTTTCCGTCCTTTGGAACCTGTTTGTATCCATTATAGGAGTCGGCCGGAGAAACCTTTTCAGAGTCTGGGTGACTGGGAGCTGCTGTTGGTGATTTACAGTCAATAATTCACTCTGCAGCTGGGGATATTCCAGAGAAGGATTCGTACGGGATCTAAGTCTGCTCTGGCAGCCCCTCCTGTTCAAAGGCAGTGCTGGTACCAGTTCAAGAGCGTGTGCAGTCTTGACAGACACAAACAGCAACAGCACTGTGTTTTCTTTTTCAGACAGAAAACTAAAGCACACCATTTCTGCTGGTACTACATTTAATGAAGTACTTTCCCATGTAACTTCATATCATCTTATTTATATCTATTTAAAGAAAGGTTTGTGTTCAGCCTAGTAAAATGAAGTTTAATTACCAGCCTGGTCAGGTTGTCGGTGCGATGTACAAAGCTGCAGCAAAGGGGCGGGTGGCATTGCCTCCGGCAGCCGTCCGTTCCTCGGTCTGGTGCTTGGCGTGCTGCAAACCCAAGCCAGAGCGGGAGGCATGCTGCTGTACCTCCCCATCCGGGGAGGTTTTTTTGTTCCCTCCGCTATTTTTTTTTCCTTCCCCCTGGTCCTGGCCATTCTGCTGTATGTAACAGTGATGGGCCGTGGGGAGATGGCTGCGGGTCTGGCTGTGGAAGGGTGCGTGGAGGTGAAGCAGACACCCAGCACAGAGGAGGCTTGGGCTGTGAAGCATAACTGGTTTGTGGGACTGCACATCCATTCAAGGGGCTTTGTGCTTTCTGGTGTCGCCTGACCGGCGGGCAGCTATTCTTGTGTGCAGGTGTGGAAGGTGAGGGCGCACCGCAACGTGGAGAACTTGCTCGTTTTCCACACGGAAATCCCGTGGTGGAGGCAACGGTGCCACGAAGAGAGTTGTGAAGACGCAAAGGACGGCTGCATGTCTCGTGCAGAATGAAATTCTCTCTGCTGTTGCGTGCATGACCTGGCGTGGTGTTTCAGCGTTACGCATCGTACCTGCCGTGACACGTCTGTCCTCGCCGCAGCTCGCTGTTGTTCCTGCCATATTCCTGCAGTCTCGGCGTCGTCGTGGGGTTTTGCTGTCGTTGGCCAAGGGGGTGGCAGTTGCTCGGGCTCCTGTCGGTGCAGTTGGTGACGGTTGGGCGCGGCCAGCACTGGCGGCACAGCCAGTGGTTTGACGCTGCGATGTATCTACCGCACACATGCTTGTTCCCCCAGGAATCTGGGATTCCCGGAAAAAAGGGCTGGCAGAGCTGAAGCACGAAATCCTGGAGAGACTGAGGGAGACTGAAGCCCTTGTCCGACCTCTGGTCACACTGCAGTGCTCCTGTTGTTTTTCTTGGGATTTCCAAAGTCCCTGGTTTCTGTTTTAATTTTTAGTACTTTTTATTCTAGATGTTTTAAAGTAAATAATAACTTAAACAACAATTACCAGAATAGTTTTCATGAATAAATAGTGCCTAGACTATTATGCAAAACTATACAGACAGTAATTACTCCCGATTTATATTATAAAATTACAAGCATCAAAATACAAATAATAGAGCATTAATCGGGATTAATGTGTGTAGAGAAACATCTCTAGTTAGTATTAAAAAAATGAATCACAGGTCCTAGTTAATCCCACTTAGTAGTAAAGTGATGATTAAAATGTTAGAGTGCAAATAGAGGAAATATTATTTAGAGGAGTCATGACTAAATCTAATCATAGCTATTATTCTCAATATGTATTGTAATTAAAAAAAGATAAATTTATCACTTAAAAAAAGATTGTTAAAATTAAGAGTCATTAATAGCTAAACTTAAATATAGCCATTATTAAATATATTGCGAGCATTAATGACTCCCAATCGGAAACAAAATAAGAAGGTTTTAGAATTTAAAATGAAAATAGAAAGCTAATTGGTAGTGTTTAATAAGTATTAAGTATTAATACACAGGTGTAAGTTCAGAGGCAATGACGACTCCTTCCTAGAAAACAATAATTGAATCTTTAGATTTTTAAATAAAGAGAAATAAAAATGAGTCATTCAATAACGGCTGTGTTCAAATGTAGGTATTAAGAAAATTCACAGGTGGCAATGATTCTCAACCAGAACTAACAACATTAAAAGATTTAGATTTAAAATAAAATTAGAAAACTAACACAGCGTTTATGACTACCCGAACTGAAACATAACCGTTTTTGGGGATGCCCCCCCCAGATATTAACTACTTCCAAGTAGGGCTAAAATAAAAGTAAAACCAGTGCAAATTAAATTTGATTAGTGCACAATTAAACTAAATTTTAAAAACATTTAGAACACTAATTTAGGTATCATTAATGCCTTATTTAATAACGGCAATGTTAAATTTATGTATTAATGGTGCCCCAGCAGTATCATCATAATAAAAATTTCCAGGTGTAAGGCAGAAATAGAATATTAATTGGGAGCAGTTTACTATCATACTATCTTCTTATAAATATGGTAATTACAGTACTCCTAATTCAGTTTCTAATTCATAATACAAAATCATGATTTAGAAGAGTAATTAACCTTTCCTTCTGCCTCAGCCTCTGCTTTCAGCACTTTGTCTCCTTTCCCTTCTTCTTGCGGCCGCAGAGAGCCGGAATCCTCCCCAGGCACGACTCGTTTGCTCGCTGCATTGGATAACAGCAAATTATTTAACCAGGCCGTTAAAATAACACACTACTACCCAGCGAAACAACTCGACGGGGTACACCGGTGGACGTTCCTCCTCACTGCTATGCACCTGCCCCAGCTGGGAGCCGGTACTGCTCGGAACAGCCACTGGCACAGCCTGGCCGGACCCGCCGTCAGCAACATCGCTTCCAGGGCAATTAACGCTGCCACAGGCAAGTGACCCCGTGATGCCAATCAGAGATGCCTAATTAAAAGCTCCTCCCACCCGCACACTGTAGGGAAACGGCCCGGAGGCAGAACCAGACGCAGCGAGAGGGACCCGCCAGCGGCGGCAGCGGCTGCAACCGCTGGTCCCCGCACGGGAAGCCCCAAGTGCGGAGGAATGACCCCGCGGAGGCCAGGCCGGCGCTGGCACTAGAGAGCCACGGCCAGAGCGCGAACCGGCACCGCCGGAGCCCTGGCAGGCTCCCTGCCACCCTCAGCAGCTTCTTGGCGACAGATGGACACCCCCGCCCTGCGGCCGCCCCGCGCAGCACCGGGACCAGCCATCAGCGCTCCGGTATGGGCCCTTACTGCGCTCCTAGGCCGCCCGGAGGCCCGGAAGTGCCCGTCAGTCCTCCGAACTTGCGCTCTATGGGCCGCCAGTCCTCCAGCACACCGGAAGTGCCCGTCAGTCCTCCAAACTTGTGCTCTATGGGCCGCCAGTCCTCCAGAAGTGCCCGTCAGTCCTCCAAACTCGCAGTCTATGGGCCACCAGTCCTCCAGCACGCTGGAAGTGCCCGTCAGTCCTCTGAACTTGCGTTCTATGGGCCACCAGTCCTCCAGAAGTGCCTGTCAGTCCTCCGAACTTGCGCTCTATGGGCCGCCAGTCCTCCAGCATGCCGGAAGTGCCCGTCAGTCCTCCAAACTCGTGCTCTATGGGCTGCCAGTCCTCCAGAAGTGCCCGTCAGTCCTCCAAACTCGCACTCTATGGGCCACCAGTCCTCCAGCACACCGGAAGTGCCCATCAGTCCTCTGAACTTGCACTCTGTGTTTAGGGTTAGGGATAGGGTTAAGGTTAGGGGTTTTGTGGGGTCTGCGCTTGCTTTGGCTGTGAACAAGCAGTCTTGACAGACCGAGCCACACCATCCAAACACACCACCTGCACAGTGTAGTGCTAGGGCCTGAACAATAGGCCCTGAAACAAAGTTGACCTCTAGATGAACCTCACAACTAAACTCTTTCTATTATTAGTATCTGTTAATTAGTAAAATCTGTATTACCATCAGTGTTAATTATTAGTATCTGATCATTAACGAAATATGTATGGTCATTTGAAACAAAGAGCTTCACTCAACAGTCAGAATTGAGTATAATGATTAAGCAGGTATTCTTTATTCACAGTGCTGGGCAGCACTGGGGATCGCTCCACCGCAAGTGCCACACTTACAAACAAAACACTCTGACTAATATACACAAAAGGGATACATATTCATCAGCTTTCTTAGACAAGGCAGTCTTATAGGAATTCTAATAGGGTTTGGGTAAGGGTTAGGGTTAGGTCCTCTCTCGGACCCTTTGTGCTGCTCCCTGTCTTGACTATAGATGGCTTCATCTCTCTGTCTTGTTCTCCGTTCCTGTCTTTTCTCACGCTCCACCTCTCTGTCCTTCTCTCTGTTGCTCTTGTTGGTTCCAGGCCAGCATCCTACTCCCTGTCTCTCTCCCTTCCGCAGTCGTCTCCTGCTCTCTGGCTCCCTGTCCCTCACCTCTCTTCTAGATGCCTCTGTCCTGCCTCCGGCCTGCTACCCATCGCTGGCTTGGTGTTCTTTCTCCACCTCTCTGCCTTGGTCCTGTCCCTCTCCTCATCTCTCGGTTGCTGCTGTTTCTTTCTCCATCACTGCCTTACTGCCTGTCCCTTTGCTGCTCTTCCCTCTGTCCTCCATCCTCTCCTGAACATTTTGCCTGTAGAGCTCCATACTGCTCCCTGTGCCATTCTGTCCTGCTCCGTGGCCTTTTCCCCTTCATCACGTAGCCCGTCCTGGTCTTTCCTTTCTCCCTCTCTTTGTCCCGATCCCTCTTCCTTTCTCCCTCTCTTGCTCTCCTATCCCCTCAAGCCCTCTGCCTTCTTTACCGTCTCTTGCTCTCCCACCTTCTTTTCCGCCCACATTTGATTTCTCTCTCTGCTCTTTCTACTCTCCACTCATCATTAGCTCTCTTTCTCCGTCTTGCTCCCTGACGCTGTTTTACTTCCACCCTGTCCCTGCAGGACTCCTCCTTCCTTTGCTAGTGATTTCTCCCTCTCTACTTCCACCACGTACTCCCACCCCTTTTTGGCTTCCCAGCCCTTTTCAAACTCTAATGCCCGCACACCTCGCACCCTTTTCGGCATCTACTTTTTTTGGCCTATAGCTGCCCTCCAGCCTCTACTGCCCTCCAACCTCCCACCCTGTTTCAGCCTCCACTGTTTTCTGGCCTCTACCTCCCTCTGGCCTCCCACTTCCTTTTGGCCTCCCACCCCCTTTTTTGGCTTCCACATTTTTCTGGCCTCTATTTCCCTTCCAGACTCCTGTTTTGGCCTCCTGCACCTTTTTGGCCCCCTCCTTTATTCAGGCCTTGATGTGCTCTTTGAACTTCTGACCTTTTGTCACCCATCCAGCCCTTTTCTGTCTCCCATGCCTTTTGGCTCTCCACAAGTTTCTGCCCTTTACTTGCCCTCTGCCATCACACCCCTTGTCGGTCTCCACTTTTTTCTTCTGGCCTATATTTACCCTCCAGCCTCTACTTCCCTCCGACCTCCCACCCTTTTTCAGCATTCCCTCTTTCGTAACCTTATTTGCCTCCAGCCTCCCACCCTTTTTCAGCCTTCCACCCGTTTTTGCCTTTCACATTTTTCTGGCCTCTATTTCCTTTCCAGACTCTTGTTTTGGCCTCCTGCACCTTTTCGGCCCCCTCCTTTATTCAGGCCTTTATGTGCTCTTTGACCTTCCTACCCTTTGTGGCCCACCCAGCCCTTTTCTGTCTCCCACCCCTTTTGGCACTCCACAAGCTTCTGCCCTTTATTGCCCTCTGGCCCAACACCCCTTTTCGGTGTCCACATTTCTCTGGCCTACATTTACCCTCCAGCCTCTACTTCCCCGTGGCCTCCCAACCATTTTGGCTTTCCTTTTCTCTAATCCCTACTTCCCTCCATCCTCCCACCCAGTTTCCGCATCCACTGTTTTCTGGCCTCTACTTCCCTCCGGCCTCCCACCCTGTTTTGGCCTCCCACCCCATTTCAGCCTCCACTTTTACTGGCCTCTACTTTCCTCTAGCCTCCCACCCTGTTTTGGCCTCCCACCCCATTTCAGCCTCCACTTTTTCTGGCCTCTACTTTCCTCTGGCCTCCCACCATGTTTTGACCTCCCACCCTCTTTTGGCCTCCAATTTCTTCTGGCCTCTACTTCAGCCTCCCACCCCATTTTGGTCTCCCACCAATATTTGGCCTCCAATTTTTTCTGGACTCTACTTCTCGCTGGCCTCCCACCCTGTTTTGGCCTCCCACCCCATTTTGACTGCCACTTTTTCTGGCTTCTACTTTCTTCTGGCCTCCCACCACATTTCAGCCTCCCACCCTGTTTTGGCATGCACTATTTACTGGCCTCTACTTCCCTCATGCCTCCCACCCCTTTTCGACCTTCGATTTCTTCTGGCCTCTACTTTCCTCCAGCCTCCTACCCCGTTTCAGCCTCCAATTTTTTCTAGCTTTAATTTCTCTCCAGCCTCACACCCTCTTTTGGCCTACCACCCCATTTCAGCCTCCACTTTTTCTGGCCTCTACTTCCCTCTGGCCTCCCACCACGTTTCATACTCCCACCCCATTTCAGCCTCCAATTTCTTCTGACCTCTACTTCCCTTTGGCCTCCCACCCCATTTTGGCCTCCCAGCATGATTCGGCCTCCAATTTTTCCTGGCCTTTACTTCTCGCTGGCCTCCCACGATGTTTAGGCCTCCCACCCCATTTTGGACTCCACTTTTTCTGACCTCTACTTTCCCGTGGCCTCCCACAGTGTTTTGGCCTCCGAACCTGTTTTGGCATCCACTATTTTCTGGCCTCTACTTCCCTCAAACCTCCCACCCCATTTCGGCCTCGAATTTCCTTGGGCCTCTACTCCCTCCAGTCTCCCACCCCGTTTTGACCTTCCCACCATGATTCGGCCTCCAATTATATCTGGCCTCTACTTCTCTCCGGCATCTCACGCTTTTATGGCCTCACACCCCCATTTCAGCCACCACATTTTCTGGCCTCTACATCCCTCTAGCCTCCCACCACGTTTCAGCCTCCAACTCCATTAATGGCCTCTAATTTTTTCGGGGCTCTACTCCCCCAAACTTCCCACTCCTTTCAGTCTCCCACCAGCATTTATACTCCTCTTTTTCCTGGCTTCTACTTCCCTCTGGCCTCCCACCCTCTTTGGGCCTCCTCTTTTTTCTAAAGTCTATTTCCCTGCAGCCTCACACCACAATTTGGCCTCCACTTTTTCTGGTCTCTACTTCTATCTGGCCTCTCACCCCATTTTGAGATGGGAGGCCAGAAGATAGTAGAGGACAGAAAAAGCGTAGGCCGAATCATGGTGGGAGGCCAAAACAGGGTGGGAGGCCAAAGGGAAGTAGAGGCCAGAAGAACTTGGAGGCCGAGATAGGGTGGGAGGCTAAAATGTGGTGGGAGGCCAGAACAGAGGCCAGAAAATGTGGAGGCCAAAAAAGGATGGGAAGCTGAAACAGGGTGGGAGGACGGAGAGAATTAGAGGCCAGAAGAAATTGGAGGCCGAATCATGGTGGCAGATCAAAATGGGGTGGGATACCAGAGGGAAATAGAGGCCAGAAAAGAGTAGAAGCCGAAAAGGGCTGGGAGGCCAAAAAAGTGTGGGAGGCTAGAGAGAAGTAGAGGCCAGAAAAAATTGGAGGCCAAAAAGGGGTGGGAGGCCAAAAAAGTGTGGGAGGCTGGAGAGAAGTAGAGGCCAGAAAAAATTAGAGGCCAAAATTAGTGGGAGGCCAAAAAGAGGTGGGAGGCCAAAAAAGTGTGGGAGGCTGGAGAGAAGTAGAGGCTAAAAAAAATTGGAGGTCGAAAAGGGGTGGGAGGCCAAAAAGGGGTGGGAGGCTGGAGAGAAGTAGAGGCCAGAAAAAATTGGAGGCCAAAATTAGTGGGAGGCCAGAAAAGGGTGGGAGGCTGGAGAGAAGTAGAGGCTAGAAAAAATTGGAGGTCGCGAAGGGGTGGGAGGCAAAAAGGAGTGGGAGACCGTTGAATATTACAGGCCAGAAACAATTGGAAGCCGAAAAGGGGTGGGAGGCCAAAAAGTGGTGGGAGGCCAAAAAAGGGTGGGAGGCTGGAGAGAAGTACAGGCCAGAAAAAATTGGATGCCAAAATTAGTGGGAGGCCAAAAAAGGAATGGGAGACCGGTTAGTAGTACAGGCCAGAAAAAATTAGAAGCTGAAAAGGCGTGGGAGGCCAAAAAAGGCTGGGAGGCCAAAAAAGTGTGGGAGGCTGGAGAGAAGTAGAGGCCAGAAAAAATTGGAGGTCGAGAAGGGGTGGGAGGCCAAAAAAGGGGTGGGAGGCTGGAAAGAAGTAGAGGCCAGAAAAAATAGGAGGCCGAAAAGGGGTGGGAGGTCAAAAAGGGGTGGGAGGCCAAAAAAGGGTGGGAGGCTGGAGAGAAGTAGAGGCCAGATAAAATTGGAGGATGAAAAGGGGTGGGAGGCCAAAAAAGAGTGTGAGAGGCCAAAAAAGGGTGGGAGACTGGAGAGAAGTAGAGGCTAGAAATAATTGGAGCTCAAAAATGAGTGGGAGGCGAAAAAGGAGTGGGAGACCGTTGAATATTACAGGCCAGAAAAAATTAGAAGCCAAAAAGGGGTGGGAGGCCAAAGACGGGTGGGAGGCTGGAGAGAAGTAGAGGCCAGAAAAAATTGGAGGCAAAAAATGAGTGTGAGGCCAAAAAGGGGTGGGAGGCTGGAGAGAAGTAGAGGCCAGAAAAAATAGGAGGCCGAAAAGGGGTGGGAGGTCAAAAAGGGGTGGGAGGCCAAAAAAGGGTGGGAGGCTGGAGAGAAGTAGAGGCTAGAAAAAATTGGAGGCTGAAAAGGGGTGGGAGGCCAAAAAGGTGTGGGAGGCTGGAGAGAAGTAGAGGCCAGAAAAAATAGGAGGCCAAAATTAGTGGGAAGCCAAAAAGGGGTGGGAGGCTGGAGCGAAGTAGAGGCCAGAAGAAATTGGAGGCCAAAATTAGTGGGAGGGCAAAAAGGGGTGGGAGGCCGAAAAAGTGTGGGAGGCTGGAGAGAAATAGAGGCTAGAAAAAATTGGAGGAAGAAAAGGGGTGGGAGGCCAAAAAGGAGTGGGACACTGTTGAATATTGCAGGCTAGAAACAATTAGAAGCCAAAAAGGGGTGGGAGGTCTAAAAGGGGTGGGAGGCAAAAAAAGGGTGTGAGGCTGGAGAGAAGTAGAGGCCAGAAGGAGTTGGAGGCCGAAAAGGGGTGGGAGGTCAAAAAGGGGTGGGAGGCCAAAAAGGGGTGGGAGGCCGAAAAAGGGTGGGAGGCCGGAGAGAAGTAGAGGCCAAAAAAGGGTGGGAGGCTGGAGAGAATTAATTCCAGAAAAAATTGGACTCCGAAATGAGTGGGAGGCCATAAAGGGGTGAGAGGCCAAAAAAGGGTGGGAGGCTGAAGAGAAATAGATGCCAGAAAAAATTGGAGGCTGAAATGAGGTGGGAGGCTAAAAAGGGGTGGGAGGCTGGAGAGAAGTAGAGGCCAGAAAAAATTGGAGGCTGAAATGAGGTGGGAGGCTAAAAAGGGGTGGGAGGCTGGAGAGAAGTAGAGGCCAGAAAAAATTGGAGGCCAAAAATGAGTGGGAGGCCAAAAGTGAGTAGGAGGCTGATGAGAAGTGGAGGCAAGAAAAATTTAGAGGCCGAAAAGGGGTAGGATGTAAAAAAGGGTTGGGAAGCTAATCGTAAGTAGAGGCCAGAAAAAATGGAGGTGAAAAGTGAGTGGGAGGCAAAAAGTGTTGGGAGGACAGAAAGGCGGGGGAGGGCAGTGAATAGAAGAGGCCTGAAAAAGTTGGAGGATGAAACGGAGTGGGAGGCCAAAAAGGAGTGGGAGTCTGGAGAGAAGAAGAGGCTAGAACAAAGTTGGAGGCTGAAAAGAGTGGGAGAGACGTAGAGGCCGCCGCTCACTCTTTCCACCTGGACCCTATTCGTGGTTGACCTGCCGGGGTTACAGTTTCCATCAGGACACTGTTCGGGGTTGCACCTGCCGCGGGTCACTGTTTCCACCCGGACCCTATTCGCGGTTGCACCTGCCGCGGGTCACTGTTTCCACCCGGACACTGTTCGCGGCTGCACCTGCCGCGGGTCACTGTTTCCACCCGGACCCTATTCGGGGTTGCACCTGCCGCGGGTCACTGTTTCCACCCGGACCCTATTCGGGGTTGCACCTGCCGCAGGTCACTGTTACCACCCGGACCCTATACGCGGTTGCACCTGCCGCGGGTCACTGTTTCCACCCGGACACTGTTCGGGGTTGCACCTGCCGCGGGTCACTGTCTCCACCCGGACCGTATTCGCGGTTGCACCTGCCGCGGGTCACTGTTTCCACCCGGACACTATTCGAGGTTGCACCTGCCGCGGGTCACTGTTTCCACCCGGACACTGTTCGGGGTTGCGCCTGCCGCGGGTCACTGTTTCCACCCGGACCCTGTTCGCGGTTGCACCTGCCGCGGGTCACTGTTTCCACCCGGACACTGTTCGGGGTTGCACCTGTCCCGGGTCACTGTTACCACCCGGACCCTATACGCGGTTGCACCTGCCGCGGGTCACTGTTTCCACCCGGACCCTATTCGGGATTGCACCTGCCGGGGGTCACTGTTGCTACCCGGACACTGTTCGCGGTTGCACCTGCCGCGGGTCACTGTCTCCACCCGGACCGTATTCGCGGTTGCACCTGCCGCGGGTCACTGTTTCCACCCGGACACTATTCGAGGTTGCACCTGCCGCGGGTCACTGTTTCCACCCGGACACTGTTCGGGGTTGCACCTGCCGCGGGTCACTGTTTCCACCCGGACCCTGTTCGCGGTTGCACCTGCCGCGGGTCACTGTTTCCACCCGGACACTGTTCGGGGTTGCACCTGTCCCGGGTCACTGTTTCCACCCGGATCCTATTCGGGGTTGCACCTGCCGCGGCTCACTGTTTCCACCCGGACCCTGTTCGTGGTTGCACCTGGCGCGGGTCACTGTTTCCACCCGGACACTATTCGAGGTTGCACCTGCCGCGGGTCACTGTTCCCACCCGGACCCTATTCGCGGTTGCACCTGCCGCGGGTCACTGTTTCCACCCGGACCCTATTCGGAGTTGCACACCTGCCGCAGGTCACTGTTTCCACCCGGACCCTATCCGCGGTTGCACCTGCCGCGGGTCACTGTTGCCACCCGGACCCTATTCGCGGTTGCACCTGCCGCGGGTCACTGTTTCCACCTGGACACGATTCGGGGTTGCACCTGCCGCGGCTCACTGTTTCCACCCGGACCCTGTTCGTGGTTGCACCTGCCGCGGGTCACTGTTTCCACCCGGACAGTATTCGCGGTTGCACCTGCCGCGGGTCACTGTTTCCACCCGGACCCTATTCGCGGTTGCACCTGCCGCAGGTCACTGTTACCACCCGGACCCTATACGCGGTTGCACCTGCCGCGGCTCACTGTTTCCACCCGGACCCTGTTCGTGGTTGCACCTGCCGCGGGTCACTGTTGCCACCCGGACCCTGTTCGCGGTTGCACCTGCCGCGGGTCACTGTTTCCACCCGGACCCTTTTCGGGGTTGCACACCCGCCGCGGGTCACTGTTTCCACCCGGACCTTATTCGAGGTTGCACACCTGCCGCGGGTCACTGTTTCCACCCGGACCCTATTCGCGGTTGCACCTGCCGCGGGTCACTGTTTCCACCTGGACACGATTCGGGGTTGCACCTGCCGCGGCTCACTGTTTCCACCCGGACCCTATACGCGGTTGCACCTGCCGCGGATCACTGTTTCCACCCGGACACTATCCGCGGTTGCACCTGCCGCGGGTCACTGTTTCCACACGGACCCTATTCGGGATTGCACCTGCCCGGGTCACTGTCTCCACCCGGACCCTATTCGTGGTTGCACCTGCCGGGGGTCACTGTTTCCACCCGGACCCTATTCGGGGTTGCACACCTGCCGCGGGTCACTGTTTCCACCCGGACCCTATTCGCGGTTGCAGCTGCCGCGGCTCACTGTTTCCACCCGGACACTATCCGCGGTTGCACCTGCCGCGGGTCACTGTTTCCACCCGGACACTGTTCGGGGTTGCACCTGCCGCGGGTCACTGTTTCCACCTGGACACTGTTCGTGGTTGCACCTGCCGCGGGTCACTGTTGCCACCCGGACCCTGTTCGGGGTTGCACGTGCCGCGGGTCACTGTTTCCACCCGGACACTGTTCGGGGTTGCACCTGTCCCGGGTCACTGTTTCCACCCGGACCCTCTTCGCGGTTGCACCTGCCGCGGGTCACTGTTGCCACCCGGACCCTATTCGCGGTTGCACCTGCCGCGGCTCACTGTTTCCACCAGGACACTGTTCGGGGTTGCACCTGCCCGGGTCACTGTCTCCACCCGGACCCTATTCGTGGTTGCACCTGCCGGGGGTCACTGTTTCCACCCGGACCCTATTCGGGGTTGCACACCTGCCGCGGGTCACTGTTTCCACCCGGACCCTATTCGCGGTTGCACCTGCCGCGGGTCACTGTTTCCACCCGGACCCTATTCGCGGTTGCACCTGCCGGGGGTCACTGTTGCCACCCGGACACTGTTCGCGGTTGCACCTGCCGCGGGTCACTGTTTCCACCCGGACCCTTTTCGGGGTTGCACACCCGCCGCGGGTCACTGTTTCCACCCGGACCTTATTCGAGGTTGCACACCTGCCGCGGGTCACTGTTTCCACCCGGACACTCTTCGGGGTTGCACCTGCCGCGGGTCACTGTTTCCACCCGGACACTGTTCGGGGTTGCACCTGCCGCGGGTCACTGTTTCCACCCGGACACTGTTCGGGGTTGCACCTGCCGCGGGTCACTGTTTCCACCCGGACCCTGTTCGTGGTTGCACCTGCCGCGGGTCACTGTTTCCACCCGGACCCTATTCGCGGTTGCACCTGCCGGGGGTCACTGTTGCCACCCGGACACTGTTCGCGGTTGCACCTGCCGCGGGTCACTGTTTCCACCCGGACCCTTTTCGGGGTTGCACACCCGCCGCGGGTCACTGTTTCCACCCGGACCTTATTCGAGGTTGCACACCTGCCGCGGGTCACTGTTTCCACCCGGACCCTATTCGCGGTTGCACCTGCCGCGGGTCACTGTTTCCACCTGGACACGATTCGGGGTTGCACCTGCCGCGGCTCACTGTTTCCACCCGGACCCTATACGCGGTTGCACCTGCCGCGGATCACTGTTTCCACCCGGACACTATCCGCGGTTGCACCTGCCGCGGGTCACTGTTTCCACACGGACCCTATTCGGGATTGCACCTGCCCGGGTCACTGTCTCCACCCGGACCCTATTCGTGGTTGCACCTGCCGGGGGTCACTGTTTCCACCCGGACCCTATTCGGGGTTGCACACCTGCCGCGGGTCACTGTTTCCACCCGGACCCTATTCGCGGTTGCAGCTGCCGCGGCTCACTGTTTCCACCCGGACACTATCCGCGGTTGCACCTGCCGCGGGTCACTGTTTCCACCCGGACACTGTTCGGGGTTGCACCTGCCGCGGGTCACTGTTTCCACCTGGACACTGTTCGTGGTTGCACCTGCCGCGGGTCACTGTTGCCACCCGGACCCTGTTCGGGGTTGCACACCTGCCGCGGGTCACTGTTTCCACCCGGACCTTATTCGAGGTTGCACACCTGCCGCGGGTCACTGTTTCCACCCGGACACTCTTCGGGGTTGCACCTGCCGCGGGTCACTGTTTCCACCCGGACACTGTTCGGGGTTGCACCTGCCGCGGGTCACTGTTTCCACCCGGACACTGTTCGGGGTTGCACCTGCCGCGGGTCACTGTTTCCACCCGGACCCTGTTCGTGGTTGCACCTGCCGCGGGTCACTGTTTCCACCCGGACCCTATTCGCGGTTGCACCTGCCGGGGGTCACTGTTGCCACCCGGACACTGTTCGCGGTTGCACCTGCCGCGGGTCACTGTTTCCACCCGGACCCTTTTCGGGGTTGCACACCCGCCGCGGGTCACTGTTTCCACCCGGACCTTATTCGAGGTTGCACACCTGCCGCGGGTCACTGTTTCCACCCGGACCCTATTCGCGGTTGCACCTGCCGCGGGTCACTGTTTCCACCTGGACACGATTCGGGGTTGCACCTGCCGCGGCTCACTGTTTCCACCCGGACCCTATACGCGGTTGCACCTGCCGCGGATCACTGTTTCCACCCGGACACTATCCGCGGTTGCACCTGCCGCGGGTCACTGTTTCCACACGGACCCTATTCGGGATTGCACCTGCCCGGGTCACTGTCTCCACCCGGACCCTATTCGTGGTTGCACCTGCCGGGGGTCACTGTTTCCACCCGGACCCTATTCGGGGTTGCACACCTGCCGCGGGTCACTGTTTCCACCCGGACCCTATTCGCGGTTGCACCTGCCGCGGGTCACTGTTTCCACCCGGACCCTATTCGCGGTTGCACACCCGCCGCGGGTCACTGTTTCCACCCGGACCTTATTCGAGGTTGCACACCTGCCGCGGGTCACTGTTTCCACCCGGACCCTATTCGCGGTTGCACCTGCCGCGGGTCACTGTTTCCACCTGGACACGATTCGGGGTTGCACCTGCCGCGGCTCACTGTTTCCACCCGGACCCTATACGCGGTTGCACCTGCCGCGGATCACTGTTTCCACCCGGACACTATCCGCGGTTGCACCTGCCGCGGGTCACTGTTTCCACACGGACCCTATTCGGGATTGCACCTGCCCGGGTCACTGTCTCCACCCGGACCCTATTCGTGGTTGCACCTGCCGGGGGTCACTGTTTCCACCCGGACCCTATTCGGGGTTGCACACCTGCCGCGGGTCACTGTTTCCACCCGGACCCTATTCGCGGTTGCAGCTGCCGCGGCTCACTGTTTCCACCCGGACACTATCCGCGGTTGCACCTGCCGCGGGTCACTGTTTCCACCCGGACACTGTTCGGGGTTGCACCTGCCGCGGGTCACTGTTTCCACCCGGACACTCTTCGGGGTTGCACCTGCCGCGGGTCACTGTTTCCACCCGGACACTGTTCGGGGTTGCACCTGCCGCGGGTCACTGTTTCCACCCGGACCCTATTCGGGGTTGCACACCTGCCGCGGGTCACTGTTTCCACCCGGAACCTATTCGGGGTTGCACCTGCCCGGGTCACAGTTTCCACCCGGACCCTATTCGGGGTTGCACACCTGCCGCGGGTCACTGTTTCCACTCGGACCCTATTCGGGGTTGCACCTGCCGCGGGTCACTGTTTCCACCCGGATCCTATTCGGGGTTGCACCTGCCGCGGCTCACTGTTTCCACCCGGACCCTGTTCGGGGTTGCACCTGCCGCGGGTCACTGTTACCACCCGGACCCTATTTGCGGTTACACCTGCCGCGGGTCACTGTTTCCACCCGGACCCTATTCGCGGTTGCACCTGCCGCGGGTCACTGTTTCCACCCGGACCCTATTCGCGGTTGCACCTGCCGCGGGTCACTGTCTCCACCCGGACCCTATTCGCGGTTGCACCTGCCGCGGGTCACTGTTTCCACCCGGACCCTATTCGCGGTTGCACCTGCCGCGGGTCACTGTTTCCACACAGACCGCACTCCAGGTTGCACCTCCTCCTGCACACTTTTTCCACACCGATTCTATTCCAGTTTAAAACCCACATTACACGTTACAGCTTCGTAACACCTTCCAATTACAACTGTAGGTTGCAGCTTACACTGACACCGTAGGGTTACAGTTACACTGTACACCTTAGGGTTACAGGTTAGAGTTAGGGGGTGGAGTCAGGGGTGGTCTTAGGGTTAGGGGGTGGACTCGGGGGTGGGTGTAGTGTTTAGGGGTAGACAGGGGTGGGCTTAGATTTAGGGAGTGGACTCGGAGGTGGGCTCTAGGGTTAGGGGGTGGACTCGGGGATGGGCTTAGTGTTAGGAGGTGGACTTTGGGGTGGGCTTAGAGTTAGGGGGTGGACTCGGGGGTGGGCTTAGTGTTAGGGGCTGGACTTGGGGGTTTGCTTAGGGTTAGGGGGTGGAATCCCGGATGGGCTTAGTGTTAGGCAGTTGACTCAGGGGTGGACTGAGAGTTAGGGGGTGGAGTTGGGGATGGGCTTAGGGTTAGGAGGTGGCCTCGGGGGTGGGCTTAGGGTTAGGGGGTGGACTCGGGGGTGGGCTTAGTGTTAGGGGGTGGAGTTAGGGGTGGTCTTAGAAGTACAGGGTGGAGTCAGGGGTAGGCTTAGACTTAGGGGTTGGGCTCAGGGGTAGGCTTAGACTTAGGGGTTGGGCTCAGGGGTGGGCTTAGGGTTAGGGGGTGGACTCAGGGGTGGGCTTAGAGTTAGGGGGTGGAGTCGGGGATGGGCTTAGTGTTAGGAGGTGGATTCGGGGGTGGGTTTAGAGTTAGGGAGTGGACTCGGGGGTGGGTTTAGAGTTAGGGAGTGGACTCGGGGGTGGGCTTAGCGTTAGGGGGTGGAATCGGCTATGAGCTTAGAGTTAGGAGGTTGGGCTCAGGGGTGGGCTTAGAGTTAGGGGGTCGACTCAGGGGTGGTCTTAGGGTTAGGGGGTGGAGTCGGGGTGGGCTTAGAGGTAGGGGGTGGACCAGGGGTGGGCTTAGAGTTAGGGGGTGGAGTCGGGGGCAGGCTCTAGGTTTGGGGGTGGAGTCAGGGGCAGGATCTAGGGTTAAGGGGCAGAACTGGGGGTGGACTCTAGGGTTAGGGGTTAGGGGTTGGGGTTAGGGATTAGGATTAGGGGTTGGGGGTGAGGGTTTAGGGTGATGGTGAGGGGTTAGGGGTTAGAGTGAGGGTGAAGGTGAGGGGTTAGGGTTTAAAAAAATAAAATTGGAGGCCAAAATGGGGTGGGAGGCCCAAAAGGGGTGGGAGACCAGAAAAAATTGGAGGCCGAAATGGGGTGGGAGGCCAAAAATGTGTGGGAGACCCGAGGGAAGGAGAGGCCAGAAAGAATTGGAGGCTGAAACGTGGTCGGAGGCCAAAACGTGGTGGTAGGCTGGATGGAAGTAGATGCCATTAAAAGTGGAGGTTGAAAAAGGGTGGGAGGCCAAAACAGGGTGGGAGGATGGAGGGATGTAGAGGCCTCCCACCCCGTATCGGTCTCCCACCATGATTCAGTTTGAAATTTCTTCTGGCCTCTACTTCTCTCCAGCTTCCCACCCCTTTTTGCCCTCCCACCCCATTTCCACCTCCACTTTTTCTGGCCTGTAGTTCCCTCTGGCCTCCACCCCATTTTGGCCTCACAGCATGATTTTGCATCCACCTTTCATGGCCTCTACTTCCTTCTGGCCTCCCACTATATTTTGGCCTTCCGCCCTGTTTCAGCATCCACTATTTTATGGCCTCTACTTTGCTCTAGCTCCCACCCTGTTTGGGCCTCCCACCATGATTCTGCCTCTAATTTTTTCTGCCCTCTACTTCTGTCTGGCCACCCACCCCATTTCGGCCTCCCACCCCGTTTCGGCCTCCACCTTTCCCGGCGTCTACTTCCCTGCATACTCCCACCCCATTTCGGTCTCTCACTCCTTTTTGGCTTCCACATTTTTCTGGCCTCTATTTCCCTTCCAGCCTTCCATTTTGGCCTCCCGCAGCTTTTCCGCCCCCTCCTTTATTCAGGCTTTTATGTGCTCTTTGCACTTCCGACACTTTGTCGCCCACCGAGCCCTTTTTGTTTCTCTCACGCCTTTTGGCACTCCACAGTTTTCTGCCCTGTACTTGCCCTTCAGCCTCTCACCTATTTTCAGTCTCCACTCTTTTCTGCCCTCCATGTCCCCCCGGGACTCCTGGCATCAAAGGCCAAGGGTTCAACGGTAACCGGGCTCAAACATCCGGAGAGGCCCCACCACGGCCGAATCCAGAGAGTCCCCAGAAAGGGAAAGAAGAAGAAAATCACGGCCATCTCGGCAGCACCCGCCTCCCACCGCAGGAAGAGAGAGCCCGCTCTGCGGACGAGGAAGGAGCCCTCTTCACAGTCCGCAGCGGGCCAGAACGGCAGCGAGCGCCGCAGGGTCCGCGCTCGTCACCCAGAGCGCGGCACGGCCGCGCGGCACACGAGGGAGCGCGGCTACGCGTACGGGAAGCCGCGTCTTCCCTTCGGGGCCCCGTCGCCGCTCTCGCGCGTTTCGGGCTCTCCCCCGGCCCCCTGTTTCTCCCACGCCGCCTTGATTTTTTTGCTTCCCTTTACCTCCGCTCTCCTTCCTCTCTCCCGCTCCCTCTTATTCTGTCTTCTGCTAGCTCTCCCTTTTTCTTTTTCTCTAGACGCCTTTGTCCCGCTTCCTCTCCTTCCGTTTTTTCATCCTCCGTCTCTCTCCCGTACCCCAGCACCGGTTTTTTCCTTTTCCGGTTCTTCGTCCCGTTCGGCATCGGCGTCTTTTCGCCCGCGGCGTCTATTCGTTCGGCATCTTATCGTACGTCTCTTTTCGGTATCCGGTATCCCAAAGACGTGCGTCATCAGCTTAGATCTCTTCTCGAGTTTTTCAGAGAAGAGGATCGCCTTCATCTATCGTCTAGGCATCTCCTATGGTTTTTTCTGTTAAGTTTGCATTTTTTTTTTTTTTTGTTCTAGCAATTTAGGCATCAGGCCGCTTCATACGCTTTCCGATACATTTCAGGGAATTCCACATTTTTTTGGTGTTTTCCGTCCTTCGGGACTCTTAAGGGAGTCAGTCGGAGAGACGGTCAAGGTCACTCCGAATCGTCGGCGACGCACAGTAAATAATTTATATCGGAACCGGTGATATTTCCGAGAAGGAATTCTTATAGGATCTAGTTCCGCTTCGTTCTTTAGCGCTCGCCGGGACACGGTTCCATTATCACAGAATCACAGAATCAACTAGGTCGGAAAGGACCTCGAAGATCATCCAGTCCAACCATTCACCTAACACTGCCAGTTCCCACGTACACCATATCTCTCGGCGCTATGTCGACCCTACTCTTAAACACCTCCAGGGATGGGGACTCTACCGCCTCCCCGGGCAATTCATTCCCCTGCCTAATAACCCGTTCTGTAAAGAAATACTTCCTGACATCTAGTCTAAACCTTCCGTGGCACAGCTGGAGGCCACTCCCTCTCGTCCTATCGCTTGTTATTTCATTAAAGAGACTCATCCCCAGCTCTCTGCAACCTCCTTTCAGGTAGCTATAGAGGGCCACGAGGTCTCCCCTCGGCCTCCTCTTCTCCAGACTAAACAACCCCAGTTCCCTCGGCCGCTCCCCGTACGACACGCGCTCCGGACCCTTCGCCGGCTTCGTCGCCCTTCTCTGGACACGCTCGAGTAATTCAATGTCCTTTTTGTAGCGAGGGGCCCAAAACCGAACACAGTCATCGAGGTACGGCCTTATCAGTGACGAGTACAGGGGCAAGATCACTTCCCTGTCCCTGCCGGCCACGCTATTTCTCATACAGGCCAGGACGCCACGGGCCTTGTCGGCCACCCGGGCACAGTGCTGGTTCACGTTCATCCGGCTGTCAATCGACACCCCCGGGTCCCTCTCTGACCGGCAGCTCTCCAGCCACTCCTCCCCAAGCCCGTAGCGCCACCGGGGGGGCTTAGGCAGCACGCGCGGTCTCGCCGGAAAAGACGAGTCACCCCGCAGCATTTCGGTTTTCACGTAGGAAACTACGGCGCCTCGTTTCGGATAACGATATTATTATCGCATTTAGCCGACTACTTCCCCACGTAGCTTAGCACGATATCCGTCCTTTTCTATCTATACCCCAGAAAAACTAGGTTTCATTCCCGTCCCGGTCACGTCGCCGACACAATAGACTTAGCGAAAGAGCGGGTATCGTCGTATCCGGTAAGGGTCGCTTTCTTCCTACGGCATTTTGCAGGTCACATACTTAAGGCAGAGGAGAAAACTCCCAGCTGCTCCCCCAGGTGCCTTTATACCTTCCGGTGGTTCAGCCCTCCCCTTTCCCAGGTGATCGTGGTCAGGGTGGTGGGTGGGGCCTGGGCTATATGAGCCACAGCCTCTCATCAGGGAGCTCATTCTGCTCTCGGGCCTCTCTGAGGTCAGTGCTCTGGTGTTCTTCAGAGTCAGTGGCAGATTTTGAGCCGAGGAAGCTCTTCATTCTGCTCTCGGGCCTCTCTGAGGTCAGAGCTCTGGTGTTCTTCAGAGTCAGCGGCAGATTTTGAGCTGAGGCAGCTCTTTGGGCAGGTGTGTTTTAATAATCACAGAAATAGAGGTACCTGAGACAAGAGTTTCAGCATCAGTCAAGGTTCAGCAGTGTGTATAGTAGGAAGTAAACAGGTACATGGTGGGTTTTTTTCAGGTAAGTAATTTTGTATCCGTGGGGCGGGGCGGGTAAAACAGTTTAATAGCGTACACTTACATTTTTTCTTTTCATTCTAGATACATTGCATTTTCCTGACTTCATCGAAGACGGGACCTCGGTTTTTTCCCTAGCGTCGGCGTCGATATCATCCACATAAACGGGACCAAAGGGGAGAGGACGGAGCGAGGGTCAGAGCGAGCATCTCGTAAGCATCCGTATACGGAGTTTTAGCCTTTCTCAGAAAAACGGCGGGGACGTTTTAGCATTCGTCAGGAAAGAGGCAGGGACGTAAGGCACGGAGTCTTTCGGGATCCGGGACGGCTCATCGCGTTTCCCGATCGCCCGCAGAGCGCCGTATCGTCTCGCGGGCGCAGCGTAGGCAGCCTTTGGAATAGGATGAGCATTCGAGGCGAACCGGGGCAGCGGAGAGGAGGGGCACGGGCCCGGCGTTTTCCCCCGAGCACAAATATAATATTCCGTCTTTTGAAATCACAGGCGCCGCAAGCGACGACGGCCACGGCATCCGACACCGAAACCGGCACGGAGCGGGCGAGCCGAAAGGGCCACGCTTCCGAGGAGGAGGGCGTCGCGGAAGAGGGCCGCGTCGGCCGACGCGACGCCGACCGGTCGCTCGCTTCGCGGACGTTCGGCGGACGACGCGGAGGAACCCGGCGACTCGGGAGCGTCCCGGTCGGCCGACGCGGTCGTCGCGGAAGACGGTCCGGCCTCCGGCCCTCTCGAAGCTAAGTCGAGGGTCCAGGGCGGGAAGGGTCCGGGAGGAAGGGACAGGGTCGGGAATCGCAGGGAGGGCTTTTCGAGGTAGCGTAGGGGAGAGGACCGTCCGGGAGCGGCGCCCCAGGCGCCCGTAAAGGGAGCGAGTCACTTTTCAGCACCAGAGTACCGTGGTCGGGGCAGTTCCAGCCCGCGTCCGTGTCGTCGTGTACTTTGCGTGTTCTGCGTTCCGTATCTTATACCGTGCCATCCTCAGGTCTAGACGTCTCTGTAGGTCTTTGCGATTGTCAGGCATCTCGATAGCCCTCCCGAGAGTCTCGAGTACGTTCCCTCATCGGCACGGCACCCGTCGAGCCCTTCTCGTCTCGCAATTATAACCGGAAGCGCGGATCCGTCCCGCGCGCGTCGCGTCGAGGACGTTCTCGAGCGGTCGTCTCTCGCAGGGGCGAGCTAGGCGGCGCCCCGGGCCGTGCTTTCGAGCGTCATTTTGGCACCCGGTAGTCTTCCGGGGTGTCGTCCCCACATCTTATGACTTAAAACCCGGCTTCTCACGCATCCGTCGTTCCGGTTTTGACGGTAACTTCGTCTCACGGGCCGCAGCGGTCGCCTCTCATTTCGGGGCCGCCATCGCGGCGCCGTAGGCCTCCGCCGGCGGCATCTTGCCTACGGCCGTCATTCTCGTCGCTCGCCGTCTTCTCGCGTCACTCGTGGCGTCCGCGTTTGGCGTCTGTCCGCGTCGGACCCGTCCCGCCCGGGGGTTTAGCCATAGTAAAGATGAGGGGAGCGCGTAGTAACGCATCCATCCGCCCGGACGCTTTTGGCGAAGACCGTGCGGTCCATCTCCGGGCGAGTAGCCGTAGAGAGCCTCCACGGTTATTTTCCTCGCGTTCGGCAGGCATCGTAGGGCGGACTCCGGGTCGCAGGGAGCGGGCGATCGAGCGGGATTTTAGGTATTTTAGCAGTAGTCAGAAGGGAGATGGAAAGGAAAGACAAACCTTTGGTCTCGTAAAAGTTTAGGTTAACACCGAGATGCCTTTCCTTACAGGGTTCGGGTCGTTTAAGCGCAAAGCGAGAAGCCGCTTCACGACGGGCGACGGAAGAGGTCAGAGGATCCGCGGGACCGGCGGCTCCGAGGGGCTCACGCCATTCCGGTTTTATTTTCTAGGCGCGAATCGACGCGTGAAGCGGGATACCCGCACCCTCGGACTTCGGCGAGGCGAGCGATGACCGGCGTGCCCGAGCGGCAGTTCTTCAGGTGTCATAATAGTATCGTAGCTAAAGTCATACCCCGTTTGAATCGCACAAGCGGCGACCGGGCCTCGGCACAGCGGACGGAAGAATCCGTCTCCGAGCGGCCGAGGTAAACGAGCAGGGGAGAGGAAGCTCCGCGAGCGAGCCGAGGATCGGGGCGGCATCTCGCCGCGCGCTTTTACCTCTTTCTTTTGCAGGTGCCACGCTCCTTCCCGGAGCGTCGATGCCACAGAGTCACGAGCGGTTTGAGAAAAGGCGAGAGAGTCGTTAAGCGGTCCGCCGGGACCCGAATCGCCGAGGATCGCGCGGCCATACGAACGACCGTTCGCCTTCGCTTTTGCGGGCGTCGCGAGGTCTCCGCTCGAACGGCGGAGGCTTCGAGGCGAGTCGTCGGAAGAGAGGACCGGGAGGCCGGGCGCCGCCGAGCGGGCGATCGCTTACGAGTAGGACGGCGGCTGCGTTTCTCCAGTTTTTAGGCTTCCACGGGAGACGGGGGAGCACAACGCACGGTTATCGGGAGCCGCGTGGCCATTCCGAGGAGGGCATCGCCGCGGTAGAGGTCGATACATGTCGGCGTGTCGGTGACCGGAGACGTTCTGCATTACAGGTGATGAAGAGCAATGCGGTGACCGCAGGGAAACCCCGGTTAGATGACGTGCTCCCGATGAGGATGAGTTCTGGACCGTGCTCTCTGAAAGATAAGTCAAGGGGCCAAAGCAGCGGGTGGGGCGGGGCTAGAAGAGGGGGTAGGACATCAGGGTCGGTGGGAGGGGTCTTTAGGTTTTGTGAATTCTGCAGGCAGATAGAGGGCCTCGGGCCCGTGCGGGGCGGCGGCGCGTCTCTCGGCGTCTCTGGGCGGCGTCGGGCAGCAGCGCGTCTCTCGGCGTCTCTGGGCGGCGGCGGGCAGCAGCGCGTCTCTCGGCGTCTCTGGGCGGCGTCGGGCAGCAGCGCGTCTCTCGGCGTCTCTGGGCGGCGGCGGGCAGCAGCGCGTCTCTCGGCGTCTCTGGGCGGCGGCGGGCAGCAGCGCGTCTCTCGGCGTCTCTGGGCGGCGTCGGGCAGCAGCGCGTCTCTGGGCGTCGTCGGGCAGCAGTGCGTCTGTGGACGTTCTGTTTGGTTGTGTCTGATCTGAGTGTTACACTGTCTGGCATTAAAGCAGCAAGAGCGGCACATTGCTCTATATCTGTATTTCGTGACCTTGCGAAGCCAGCGTTCACGTGAGCGGGAGTCGAGCGGATCTCAAGCGAATTGAGAGGTAACACGAGGGAAGCCTGTAAGTCAGCTTTTGCATTGTTCTTGCAGGCAATTTGCAACAAGACTGTAGAAATGGTGAGTGATACTTCTCGTGAGATACGTGCCCCGGCAAAGCAGCTCCGGGCCGAGCGGGCAGAACCGTGCGGTACGCCTAGCGGGCGTTCCTTAGTTACGTGACGTGTCGATGTTTGTTTGTCTCGGCCTTCAGTGTCGAGGAGTCTCGGGCATACTCGCATCCCGCTCCGCGTGCAGCAGCCGTCCGTCTCACTCTGTACCGCTAAGAAGCGTGACGTAGAAGGTCAACGTTCCCGATCTAGTTTAGTCTTGTAGGTGGAATCGGTAGGTCTTTCACGCAGCTCTCGCTCAGGCTTAACCGGCAGGTGTAGTCTCTGTGATGCTCTGTCTCATGAGGTCTTCTGTGGGATTCTTCCCTGCGTCATGACAGTCTTTCATCTTTCCTAGCATTTTGTCTCTGTCGGTCACCGGGATGTTATCACCCATCTTTCATCCGGAGTTCCGGCCGTCTCGCACGGCAGGCCACACCGGGGCATACGCGTCACATCGTCTCGGCGTCGTCGCGTGCGCCGTCGGGCCGCGTCTTTCGGTGCGGCGTTAACTCTACCCCGTGCGGCGCTCTCGCGTCCTCGGGTCACATTTACGGAGCACGTAGACGCCCGCGTTAGCGGCGGAGCCGCTTTGCGCGTTTGTAACCGTTCCGTACGGGGCGGAACGGTCCAGGAGGGGACGCTAACGTGCCGGCGAGCGCGGCGAGCGGGCTCTAGAGTTCCTTCTTTTGTCTTTTGCAGGTACCACGGGGCTACCGGCATTCCAGAAGCGAATCCTTCCGTGAAGTTTGCCAGAGCGTACGACAGGAAGAAAAGAAGGACCGGGAGCGACGCACAGAGGGAAACGTATTCCTCTTCTTCCGAGGACGAGGGCCCGCGGCACGGATCGAGCGGAGCGGCGGCGACGGCTCGAGGCGCACGATCGTGCGATTCCGGGCACGGTTACGGAATCGGGGCCGTCCGCCACTCTGGCGGGTGACGGTCGGATAGAGTAGATGCGGAACGAGCGTTAGTTTTGGAAGGTGCTTATCATTGTACGTGAGGATGTTTTTCACTTCAGGGTATATTGATGTAGAAAGAGTTAAAGTGTCTTTTAAAAATAGTAAAGAAACTGTTGAGCAGGGGGATTTCTTAATCTCTTTGACCAGGTTTAAGTCACTTAGTCCCACCCGCTCCATCCGGCGACGTTCACAGCCGGCGTTCGGGGGGAGGTCGGGCTCGGGCCACGGCGTTAGCGGGCGGGGTGAATTTCGAGGCCTTCGGGAACCACGTTCCGAGGAGCCACGGGGCGAGGGCCGGCGGCGGCGATCGGGTAGCGGGACGGGTTTGCCGGGAGCAGGGGGCGGTTAGCACGGTAGCCGAGCGAGCGGGGCGCTTAGAATGCGTCTGCCTGTGCGTGACTGTTTAAATTAATGTTGTTTTTGTTGCAGGTGGAGTTGAGTTTTTTGAGTAGTTAGGCAAAAACAATAAAATAGAATAAAAAAACCCCAGCCGGGGGAATTTTTTTTTTTTCCCCCGGCTGGGTTTTTTTTTCCCCGGTCCCGGCCGGTCCGCGAGGCGACGATCGTCGCCAAAGTTCGGGCGCGGAGCGGCGCAGGGACGGGGTTTTCGCAGGCGGGGCGATCGGGGAGGCCACGGGAACGGCGTTCCCGAGGAGCCACGGGGCGAGGGCCGGTAGTAGCGGTCGGGTAGGGGGATGGGTTTGCCGAGAGCGGGGGGGTGGTTAGCGGGGTAGCTGAATGAGAGGTGTGTTTGGAATGTGTGTGTGTGTGTGCGTGCATGGCTGTTTAATGAAATTTTTTTTCTTCTTGCAGGTGGAGTATAGTTAGGCAAAAAAGCAATATAGAATAAAAAAACCCCAGCCGGGGGATTTTTTTTTTTTTTCCCCCGGCTGGGTTTTTTTTTCCCCGGTCCCGGCCGGTCCGCGAGGCGACGATCGTCGCCAAAGTTTGGGCGCCGGAGCGGCGCAGGGACGGGGTTTTCGCAGGCGGGGCCATCCGGGAGGCTCCCGGGAACGGCGTTCCCGAGGAGCCACGGGGTGAGGGCCGGTCGTGGCGGTCGGGTAGCGGGATGGGTTTGCTGAGAGCAGGGGGTGGTTAGCGGAGTAGCTGAATGAGAGCTGTGTTTGGAATGTGTGTGTGTGTGTGCATGGCTGTTTAATGGAAAATTTTTTTTTCTTGCAGGTGGTGTATAGTTAGGCAAAAAACTAATATAGAATAAAAAAACCCCAGCCGGGGGATTTTTTTTTTTTCCCCCGGCTGGGTTTTTTTTTCCCCGGTCCCGGCCGGTCCGCGAGGCGACGATCGTCGCCAAAGTTCGGGCGCGGAGCGGCGCAGGGACGGGGTTTTCGCAGGCAGGGCGATCGGGGAGGCCACGGGAACGGCGTTCCCGAGGAGCCACGGGGCGAGGGCCGGTAGTAGCGGTCGGGTAGGGGGATGGGTTTGCCGAGAGCGGGGGGGTGGTTAGCGGGGTAGCTGAATGAGAGGTGTGTTTGGAATGTGTGTGTGTGTGTGCGTGCATGGCTGTTTAATGTAATTTTTTTTCTTCTTGCAGGTGGAGTATAGTTAGGCAAAAAAGCAATATAGAATAAAAAAACCCCAGCCGGGGGATTTTTTTTTTTTTCCCCCGGCTGGGTTTTTTTTTCCCCGGTCCCGGCCGGTCCGCGAGGCGACGATCGTCGCCAAAGTTCGGGCGCGGAGCGGCGCAGGGACGGGGTTTTCGCAGGCAGGGCGATCGGGGAGGCCACGGGAACGGCGTTCCCGAGGAGCCACGGGGCGAGGGCCGGTAGTAGCGGTCGGGTAGGGGGATGGGTTTGCCGAGAGCGGGGGGGTGGTTAGCGGGGTAGCTGAATGAGAGGTGTGTTTGGAATGTGTGTGTGTGTGTGCGTGCATGGCTGTTTAATGAAATTTTTTTTCTTCTTGCAGGTGGAGTATAGTTAGGCAAAAAAGCAATATAGAATAAAAAAACCCCAGCCGGGGGATTTTTTTTTTTTTTTCCCCCGGCTGGGTTTTTTTTTCCCCGGTCCCGGCCGGTCCGCGAGGCGACGATCGTCGCCAAAGTTCGGGCGCCGGAGCGGCGCAGGGACGGGGTTTTCGCAGGCGGGGCCATCCGGGAGGCTCCCGGGAACGGCGTTCCCGAGGAGCCACGGGGTGAGGGCCGGTCGTGGCGGTCGGGTAGCGGGATGGGTTTGCTGAGAGCAGGGGGTGGTTAGCGGAGTAGCTGAATGAGAGCTGTGTTTGGAATGTGTGTGTGTGTGTGCATGGCTGTTTAATGGAAAATTTTTTTTTCTTGCAGGTGGTGTATAGTTAGGCAAAAAACTAATATAGAATAAAAAAACCCCAGCCGGGGGATTTTTTTTTTTTCCCCCGGCTGGGTTTTTTTTTCCCCGGTCCCGGCCGGTCCGCGAGGCGACGATCGTCGCCAAAGTTCGGGCGCGGAGCGGCGCAGGGACGGGGTTTTTGCAGGCGGGGCCATCCGGGAGGACTCTGGGAACAGCGTTCCCGGGGAGCCACGGTGAGAGGGCCGGATGTGGCGGTGGGATAGCGGGACAGGTTTTCTGAGAGTAGGGGGTGGTCAGCGTGGTAGCTGAATGAGCGGGATGCTTAGAACGTGTCTGTGTGAGAATGACTGTGTAATGTAATGTGGGGTTTTTTGTTGCAGGTGGGGTAGAGTTTTTGGAGTAGTAAGGCAAGAAAACAATATGGAATAAAAAAATCCCAGCTGGGTTTTTTTCCCCCTCCTGTCGCTCCTCGCAGCGATGATAGTCGCCAAGGTTCAGGCACGGAGCAGTCCAGGGATGGGGTTTTCACAGGTGGGGTGATTTGGGAGGCTGATGGGAGCGGTGTTCTTGGCATCATGTATATCATAGTAGTCTCTGAACAGTTATGAATGTATTTAGCAAAGATCTGATGGTAATATAGATGTGTGGAATGACACTAAATGTTGGGAGGTAAAGCACCCCTTAGGGTTTTAGGGTTTATGAAGTCCATAAGCGTGTTTGTGTAATGTAGGTTCAATGAAGGTGTATTTGTTGGTTTTTTTTTTTTGAGATTTAATTAGTAAGTAAAAGCTGGTTTGTAATGTCGCCGTAGCAAAGGCACATTTGCCACGCTCGTAAGGTTTACTAAGGAAAGAAAGGTTTTGCGTGGCGTAGGCTCCTCGAAGCGGTATTTGCTGTAGGTTGTTATGTTATTAAGTAAGTAAACCTATTCTGTAATGTAGCATTAATAAAGGAGTGTATGTTGGTGTTGGCTCCAGTGCGGTTTTTTTTGGGGGGGGGAATAAAGGCGTGTATGTCGGGGTCGGCTCCCGTGTGGTTTTTTTGGACATCTGAATTTGTCTCTCTCCCCGCCTGACTTTGCCCCCCTTCGCGTTAGCCGTCATCTGACTTTGCCCCTCCGTCTCCGGCTTCGCGTCCGTCTTTGTCTCTTTGCCTTTGACCGTGCGTGTCGGACTTTGACCGTGAGAGTCGGGGTCGGATGTCGCCTTTGACTGTGTGCATTTGACTTGGACTTTGTGTTGGACTTTGACTGTGTGCATTGGACTTTGATTGCGTTGTAGTTTGTGTGCTGGACTTAGGCTTTGACTTTGAGAGTGTGCATTGGACTTTGAGTGACTGTCTTGGACTTTGAGTGACTGTCTTGGACTTTGTGTGACTGTGTTGGACTTTGTGTGACTGTGTTGGACTTTGTCCTGGACTCTGAGTGACTGTCTTGGACTCTGTCTTGGAGTCTGAGTGACTGTCTTGGAGTCTGAGTGACTGTCTTGGAGTCTGAGTGACTGTCTTGGACTGTGTTGGACTTTGTCTTGGACTCTGAGTGTCTGTCTTGGACTTTGTGTGACTGTCTTGGACTTTGTGTGACTGTGTTGGACTTTGTCCTGGACTCTGAGTGACTGTCTTGGACTCTGAGTGACTGTCTTGGACTTTGTCTTGGACTTTGTGTGACTGTGTTGGACTTTGTGTGACTGTGTTGGACTTTGTGTGACTGTGTTGGAGTTTGTCTTGGACTCTGAGTGTCTGTCTTGGACTTTGTGTGACTGTTTTGGACTGTGTTGGACTTTGTGTGACTGTGTTGGAGTTTGTCTTGGAGTCTGAGTGACTGTGTTGGACTTTGTGTGACTGTTTTGGACTGTGTTGGACTTTGTGTGACTGTGTTGGACTTTGTGTGACTGTGTTGGAGTTTGTCTTGGACTCTGAGTGTCTGTCTTGGACTTTGTGTGACTGTGTTGGACTTTGTCCTGGACTCTGAGTGACTGTCTTGGACTCTGAGTGACTGTCTTGGACTTTGTCTTGGACTTTGTGTGACTGTTTTGGACTGTGTTGGACTTTGTGTGACTGTGTTGGAGTTTGTCTTGGACTCTGAGTGACTGTGTTGGACTTTGTGTGACTGTTTTGGACTGTGTTGGACTTTGTGTGACTGTTTTGGACTTTGTGTGACT